>NC_092215.1:7433399-7457920 GCF_043381705.1 Parasteatoda tepidariorum | reverse complement strand
TAATTAATGAAGAAACTTTTCTTTATAAATTCTTTTCAATAATAGATTGCGTTCAGAACAAGGTTACGACGGCGATCACGAAGTTAATCCCATTGAAAATAATCTACAAGAAACGATTTCAAATCGCGAAGGTGCGAAAACGAACATGTGATATAACGATATAAGGTCTCAAAAGTGATTCTGATTCTACCATCAGTCAAGGCCGTCTCAACATAACGAAACAATATCGTCTTCCACAGCGCGAGTTGGCATCGGAACGTAAGAGAAAGTCCTTGCGTGTATCGCTATATCGCTATATCGTTATATCGTCTTCTTCACTCGAAGGCTTAAATCAGATTTCTGATGCATCGCTTGGAATGAAAGTTGCTGTATCGGTTTGCCGATATAGGCGTTAAATCGATATGTCGCGATATATCGATTTATAGCCCAGTCCTAATAATATCTTAACTAAATAAGCAGCTTCCGGTTTATAGGCGGGCAGAAATAAGCAACTTCCGGTTTGCAGGTGGGCAGAAATAAGCATTTTCCAGTTGGGCAGAAATAAGCACCCCTTGACTGCCCATCACTTCCGCCGCATATATGCCTGCTCTTACTACTAGTGTGCCTAATAATTTGGTCTAATTATTATGATATACTAATATAATACCTGGTATAATAAATATTCTAATTTGTATAATATATCGTCTAATTTATCCAATCGTCGAATTTATATTATACATCGTCGATTTTAACCAATTGACTCATGAACGCAAACAACTGCAAACGGGTTTCAGTAGCCTAAAAACAATAAATCGGTATAGTATCACCTGATAATTAATATTTCACATAGAATATTATAGTGCGCCTAATAAATTGGCCATGGACTGTATATAGAAAGATTTGAGAGCTCCAAACTGAAGTACTTCAGCATGGGTTCCAAAACGAAATGGCTGTTTTATTTCATTTTGTTTAAAATGTGTGAAATAATTTTATACACATAATCATTTTTTTTCTTCTGTACGCAAATAGTCTAAAATTAAAAAATGAAGGAGGGAGTGGAAAAAGATAACGAACTCGTTTTCTGAGACTCAATTACAGTTTGTAGCACTTGTCAAGGCCATTTTAATATTTCTCTAACATTGAGTTATGAAATTCATTTCAAATAATATAAGTTAGTATCGTTTTTAAGAAGTGGGGACTCAAATTTATTTCTTTAATTCATGTAACTTCGCTGCACAAAAAAGTGCTCTACTTGCTTTACTTTTTTTCTTCTTCCACATAAAATATTCTCAAAATAAAACTTGTTACGCATAGGCATAGAAGGGGCCTAATTTTGTGGAGGATGAAATTAAATTACAGTCACAATAGTTACTTTTAAGTTATTAGTTATCAATAGTTATTTAATAGTGATCAATAGTTATTTAATAGTTATCAATAGTTATTTAATAGTTATGCGTGAAACATAAAAAAACACAATAGTTATTTAATAGTTATGTGTGAAACATAAAGAAAAAACTTTTTTAAATGTCCAAAATACTGGCAAAAAGAAAGATTATTTTTACTACTTTCTTTTTTATCACTTGAAGAAATTTAAGTCGATAATAGGTCGATAAAAATTTTCATTATGTGAATAACATATGTTGAGGGCGACATTTATAGAGATTTCTAATTATCGAGAGGGAATTATAATCCCCCCCCCCCCGCAGTGACGCTCGCTTTGTTGCATAAATTCAAGTGTATTACAGTATTTATTTAAATGGTTTAAAAAAATATTTTTTATAGAAAAAACAAGTAATTTGAAAGATGATACACAAATTTATTTTTTCTAAATTTTATTTAGCATCTCAAGGTAAATATTTTACAGAAGGGTTACCCTGTCTGGGCCTTGGGGTTTGTCAATTAGAGCCCTGCTCAACAAGCACTTACATCATGAAAAATTACTACATTTCGGGGTATGCTGCATTTTATAACAGCTTTAAATTGTATTATTTTTTTTTAACAGAACTTTGGGAAGGAACGATTTCCTGCATTTTGAAATTTATAAGATACATTACTTCTGTATTTATAAGACATTATTATCGTCTGTATTTATAAGACATTATTTCTGTAAACAGCTATGAATTATTGTAGAAAGACTCGTATGAGACATTCCATAGTGAGGATTATCTATAAACTGAAGTACTATTTACTGAGCATAGAACATCATTGTCTGAAAATCAAAAAATATTTGAAAAGCTTAATTTCGTCATCTTACTCCACCTTCCTCTGCTATTTAATTCATTATTTAGATGTGCAGCGACCAGCTGCGCCAGTGTAGCGATTAACGAACATTTTCTCTAGTAGCTATGACAACCCAAGCAGAACATTTTTTCTCTCCCTTGAGTACAGTGACTACTTTCCTCCAGCGCAGTATGTCCAGTGTTTTGCTCCACCTGGCATTCTCGGCTAGGCCTTTTATGTAGCGTTCATTTAATCTTCTTTTTTTTACTAAATATTGTTAATTGTTTTTCTATGACTGGCATTTTATTTTAACAGTGTTTTATTTATTAATTAATTATTCCTTTTTTTTTTTTAGCAAAACATAAGTTTTTTTACTTTAAATTATGTCAGCGCATGTGGCCTAACCACGCGCTGAAGATGCTTTATAAATGTTCCTGGGAGAAAATCTTCTTGGCATAATTTTTAATTTAATTTAGACAAATCTACGACATTACTCAATTATGATCCATTTCACTGTCTTTCCCCCCCAAATGTTTTTTTTTTCTTCTCTTGATCAATTTTTTTATGACAAATATTGCTTAATATCTTATTAATAGTGCTGTCATGCTATTAGAAATTGAGAATAAATAGCATCCTTTTTTAGAACATTACTTTATTTTTCAATCTAAAATAAATATTTTTTATCAATCTAACATTAATCTAAATAATATACAATAAAAAACAATGTTTTGTATTATAACTGTCACACTCTCAAGCACTCCAGACTGATATGTTCTATGTAGTTTTTATTATATTTTAAGCAGGGACTAATATAGGGGATAAGGACATTTAACTTTCCCCGGGGGGTTTGAGAAAAGCAACACGCTTTTGACAGACCGGTTTTACGCACAAAAAGTGGCCTTCGCGTCGTCCTAGGGATTATTTTCTGACATCCCAGCCGTACCTTAGCATTGCGCGTAATCAGCGTTGATCATTAAAAAGCAATTTAATTTAAATTCTAAAATTTTTTCATTTCCGTAAACCAGTATATTATTTTGTATATTGCTTGAAGATGTCTATTCATTACTCATAATTTATTTGTTTGTTTATTGATGTTCATAGAGGTGATATAAAGGGGTAGAGAGAGCTTCTTAGTTCTTTCTGGGGAAAGAAGTGGGGTCATACATGTAGCACGTGACTGGTTTGGAAGAGTGGCCGCATTTGGCGAGTGACTGCGTTATTGGTTACAAAATCGCAATCTGGTTTTGTTTTTTGTTTTACTTCCCTTCAAATATCTACGATCATACATCAAGAAAAGAGAAATAAAAACTGTTTTCCCCTATTAATTGTTAAGTATTGTATTCCGGTAATGTTGGACAAGAAAAGAAGAAAAAAAGTGAAACAGTTTTACCAAAAAAGGAAGACAATTTCCAATATAATTTATTCACATTTGTGATAAATACAGAAAAAAAAATGGGATTTTCTAATTGAAATTCTATTGAAAGTTGAATAAGAAAATAAAAAGTTGCACATAGAGAAAAAACATTGATAAATTTTTTTGTTATCGGTATGAAACTTTTTACGCATGAAAAACATTTCAAAATATCATACAATTATTCGCAACTCGACAATTCTTCTTATTTTTTTTAACAGAAAAACACACACATTTGCATCAAGAATACAAGCTTTAGAATAAATAACTGAATATAATATATTTAAATAATGTAATATGTGTATGGTTTAAAAAAGATAAATCTAGATTGAATTATATTTAAGAAAAAAAAATACATAAAATATTTAAGTTATTAAAAGAATTAAAACTCTCTCAAAATGGTATGCAAAAGTTCCATTTAAAATATAAAATATTAAATTAAATAAAACTATAAATTAAAAAAAAAAATAATAAATACATAAAATAAAAAATATAAAGGGAAAATATGAATTACCTTCCCCTTTAAATTAAAAGAAAATTCAAAACTTTGCAAATTTCTCAATATTTATATGGTGCTTAATCTGATGCTGCTGAAAAATTTTTTTTAAATTTAATTTATCTTCGGCATTTAAAGTATAAGTAATTTTTACTAAAAAATGTCACTATTTTTAAGTAACATAAAGATGACCTTCTGTAATGGATAAAAATGTAGATTCTATGGTAAGTATACATAGATTTGCTTTTAATATGCAAAACAAATGTTATTTTTTATTATTTTTTCAGACAACAAAAATTTAGCTTTATTGTTATTTAAATATATGACACATATCTGCATTTTGTATCTGAAAGTAAGTTTAACATATTTTAAAATTCAGGGTTCACTATGTCAACTTAAATTTTTATGCGTATATCGAAATAAAAAAATTCATTAAAAATATAAATTAATAATTTTGAGTTAAAAGTTAAAAAAAAAAAAAATCAAGCNTTTGGTACGTAGAGAAACTTTTGAATATCTCCAAACTTGCACCAAATGAAAGAAAAAATCTATAAAATACTTCTTAACTAAAAGTATAAATACAATAAATATAAATAAACTTTACATGTGAAACGTTACAAGTCCTCCTTTAATGAATTTTTCTTTGCAGTTGGAGGTACATTAATATTTAACCATATTTCAGCCTGGCTTTTAACTAAACACCACTGAACTCCATGTAAAATCTTACCCCAGTCGAAAGAAATGTCACCCAGTCACGTGATTAAAACTTGTTCAGTGGTCTGTGGTGTCTGTCCCCTTTTTCGAAAACGGATGCTCCCTCTAACTCATTATACCACCTCTATGTTGATGTTTTAAAAAGCAGATTATTCAGATTACGAGCAATTATATACTATAGTTTCGGTTTTGTTTAGTTTCGGTTTTCAGAACTTAGGTTAATTCAAACCGAAGGAAGGATATTTGCTTATTCAACCATAGTTATTAGTTTGAAGCGTCTGGTTATATTATAACTGAAGTATAGATGATGATATTAGCATTTTTTTATATTTAAAAATATGATTTAACAGAACGAGTTCAAAACTAAAATCATTTGAATTTTATAAGTTTACTATCATTGTTTTAAAATCGTTATAATCAAAAATGCACATTAATGACACATTTTTTTTTAACAAAATATAAGCCATGCAACCGTAAATTTGTTAAATTTTCCGATAAGAATTAAAAATAAAAATCTTTTTTATAAAAATAATTATTCGTAGCATTTACTATGAATTCGATCGTATTATCTATTAATTTCCGATCTTTATTAATGCCTTTGCACAAATAATTATTCAAATTATTATAATCATATCATTCAGATTGCTTGACGCTTAAGGAGTTCCAGCGAAATGCTCAGTAATCATCATGATTTTTTTTATATAATAAATCATTTTTTTAGCGTCTTTGACAGAGAGTCAATTATTTCGGTGAATATAGCGAGATGCTCTTCATATTTTTTGTAATTTAAACTCATTCCAAAAATCAAAGTAACGTGCAATTTAAATATCGGCGTAAAACAATGTTTATAAAAGTTATAAAAATAATTTATTTTAACCAAGATTAAGTTGAAATTAAAGTAATCAAATTTTGCGTTACGCGCAAAGGAAAACCATGAAAATGTTTTTCAGATTGCTTGGAGGCAATAGGATTGCAACTAAATGTTCATCTTTATCTCAATGAAATTATTTTTTTATAAGCAACCATTTTTATTATTAATCAGGCCTAGCCGTTGTGGTTCAGAAGATGAGAAGTCTCCTTGAAGTCAGGCTAACCGTGGGATGTTTTCGTGGTTTTCCTCTCCATGTAACGTAAATGCGGGTTAGTTCCATCAAGAAGACCACCACGGAGGCACATTTCTCTCAATACTTCATCCAGGACTCTCCCTGTCTTCTGGATATGATTTAAAATTGAATTTACGGAGTTGAATATGAGTAGGCGTAAACACATAATTAGGTCGGCTGTTCGACGACGGTTATAAAATTATGAAATAAATAAGGTATCAACTTGCTGAATATAAACGAAAAGCTCTTCTTTTTAACTCAACCAGTAAACAAAATAAGCCACAATTTAAGTATCGAAATACAATTATATACTTATGAAAGTTATAAAAATAACCTATTTTAAATAAAATTAAATTATCAAATTTTGCGTTACATGCTAAGGAAAACTACAAATGCGTTTTTCAGATTGTTTTTATCAGTAATAGGTATTCCAGCTAAACGTTCATTATCTAAAAGAAGTTATTTTTAAATAATCAATAATTTTTTTCCCATCCTTGATAGATGGCTTATCATCTTTGTGAATATAAGGAAACGTCCTTATTATTTTTAATTCAGCCCAGAAATCAAAATTACTCATAAGTTACTTGGAGTACAATCATAATCATTAAAGTTATGAAAATAACTTATTTCAATTAAGACTAAATAGAAATAATCAAATTTTGCGTTACATGCAAGGAAAAACCACAAAAAAGTCTTTTAGATAACTGAACAATAATAGCATTACAGCTAAATGCTCATTATCGCAATGAATTATTTTTTTAACCATTAATTTTTTAATCATCCTTGACAGACAATTTGTCATCTTAGTGGATGTTGTGAAATACTTTTCTTATATTTTTAACTTTGAACACGACCCAGAAATCAAAGTAACTTGCAATTTAAATATCAGAGAAAAATCATGTTTATAAAAGCTTTTGTAGTAACCTATATATTATTTAAAATTAAATTAAAATTTAGACAAATCAAATGTTGCATTAAATGCAAAGGAAACAACGAAAAAGTCTTTTAGATAACTGAACAATAATCGCATTACAGCTAAATGTTCATTATCGAAATTAATTCTTTTTTTAACCATTAATATTTTTTATCATCCTTGACAGACAATTTGTCATCTTAGTGGATGTTGTGAAACACTTTCTTATATTTTTAACTTTTAACACGACCCAGATATCAAAGTGCCTTGTAATTGAAATAGAGGAGTAAATGAAATGAGAATAATGAAATTTTGAAGGAAAATAATTAGAATTTCCATTACACACAAATGAAAACCAAGAAAACGCTTTTCTAGCAAACTAATTGTACGCTAACAGGCTAGCTCGGAATGTTTACTATAATGTTCTTTATTTTATTTATTTATTTATTTTTTGTAAGTACATAAATTGTGTGTTTTATTTTATTTCAAATATTTGAATTTCAGAATGATATAAAGAATTAAATTTTAAGGACATATTAGTTTTTTTTCTTTTTTTAATTTTAAAATTTACGAATTATAAAATCTTTAAAAAAATCTGAAAAAAAATGTGTCATAAAATTTGCGAATTTCAGATTTTTCTGGCAAAGAGACTAAAGGTTATCAATTATTATTAATCATTGCAACTTATAAAAATTAAATAAAAAAAGAACAAATTATGTACAGCTGCAATAAACAAAAACCGCAGTTCACTAGAGGGCGTAGATATAGAGTACAAACTAGTTACTAGACTAGTGATGTCAACGTTCACCGTGACGTCCGTTTGGTCGAGTGATTGATCTTTCTGCCTTTATATCTATGATTTTAAGTTTAAATTGGAGTTGAGTAGCAGACCCAATTTCGGGTATACTAATATCAATCTTCAACTCTCTAATCTTGCACTTTTGAAATCAACCCAGAAGAAAAGGGAACTATTGGATCAGACAGTGGGACAAAGAATAGCATTCTTAGAAAACTCTTAGATTGAACTAAACCTTTGCATTACTATGAGAGGGAAACCACAAAAACACCCCACGGTTTGCCCGATGGCAAGAGGATTCTAACCCATGATCCGTCTACCACTGGGGATGTATTACGTCAGCGTGTGGCCAGTGAGTGCAGGAACGAGAATTCTAATCTACCAGTTCTCGCTGGGATTCAAAACTGGGTCGCTTCATTGGGATGCAATTGCTCTATCTCCTGGTCATTGCGGCCCATCTTCCGTTGTTGAGCATTAAGATAATGGGCTAGTTCTACTCATTTCAGCTAAAAATCAACACCCTGACCTCATAGATTTTCATTCTGTCTTCCCCCTAACTAGTAGTGCTCCGCGTATCTGTACACATAACTTTTTCAGTTATTTTTGTACTTTCGTAACGTCTGTGACTACATATGGGACCTCAACCAATGGGGAATTACATTCGGGCAAATAAAAATCTCATAATTAATTAATAATTCATGCATAAGTAATCGCAGTGCCACGCGCAAAGGAAAAAATACGAAGTTTTGCGATCATCTAGAAACTTTATAATTATTACACGAAAAATCGAAAGATTTTTTTTCATGAAAATGAATGACGATATTGTTTGTGAAAATTCCCAGTATATTCCCAGAATTATGAAGAAATATTCCCAGTATATATTTTGATAGAAGTGAAAGTTAATGTTTTTCGTATTATCTGTTTCTGCATTATGAAGCAAAAATCGATTCTCCTTGCAATATCGATAACGGATGAACTTCTCCTCGCCATCTTTTGTATTGTTGTTGTTTTCCCGCCAGCGCTAGCCAAAACATAACAGAGGTAGTTTGTAAGTCGTATTAAGTGTCGCATATAACTTCAAGCATCAAAAACATCTATTTAAATGATCAATTAAATAAAAATGAAGGCAAGAATAAGCTATTTCAAATTTTTGCGTGAATTAAGCTTTTAAAAGAGTTATTATATTCGATAGATTATCTTTATTTCGAATACATTTGACCCTATCAAATTGACGCCTCTCAAAAATTAAATTAGGTGTATCAAGGTATATTATATATATACAAATTTAGTCTATAATTTCTGTTTTTAATTGTTGAAACAAAAGACAAGTTAAGAAATCAACGTTGCGTTTCGCCATGCATGATTACTTTAAATGTATTAAAATAAAAAGAGAGATAGCTAAATTTGTTTTAATTTTTCTTTAAACTTAAAAGTAGATAATATTTTGTGTGTATAATTCTATTTATCGTTTAATTTTGCTTTCGCAAAATATTTGGTAAGTACTACACATTATAAATTGACACTCTGGTAAGACACAATTAAAAACCTCGTTTGTCTTCAAAAATTAGCTTTTTATTTTTATAATTTTGCACTCTTGGATACGTATTTGTTGTATATATCTACGGTTCTCGGCAAAATAAAGTTTACATGCATTATTAAGTTTTACAAAATTATTTGAAACAAAACTTCTTTTCCTATTTAGTCAAAAGTTAGATTCTATACTTATCTAGGCAAAATTTTTTTTCTTCCCTCAATAGCTTATTTTTTTAATCCCGTTTTAAGCATTTATCTTAAAATCTATAAATTTCCTCTTACAATTAAAATGACAACATTCAAGCTATTATGTATAAACAACATTAAAATGTCTTTTTTGCAATTGTGTTGGGCTATGTTTAACTATAGTTATGTTATAATGTCTTAATAATGCATGCATTTTAATATTTTTACCTTCTGTGTTCAGAATTTTAAGCTCAAAACAAATTTCATGAGTAGAAAAATAAAGCAATGCTCATTTTTATATTTATAGGATACAACACAGCTGCCAACTCTACTGGATTTTGCCAGTTTCTACTGGTTTAATAAAAATTCTAATGGTTTTTGTACATTATAGAAAATTCCCTAAAATTGTGAGTCTGTTTCTGAAAAAAAAGTCCCTATTGTAATAGAATTTCTGGACAAATTATTATTGCTTGCTTGAATACTTAAATATGTATTACTAATACATAATGAAGCAAGCCTCATTTATAAAAATAAGTTTACAACCTTTTATTTTGTTCTAAAGTGTTCAGTTTATTTTTATTCAGAATTTTTTAAATGGATGAAGAAACCTTTCAACTATCTTTGATGAATTAATGCCTATTACTATTTAAAATTATAATTAAACATAATACATAACATTTCAAGTTCATTTATTGCTATTCATAACAGGAAAAATTTGCAGTCCTTCTATTTTGATGACTATAAATTTCCCTATGTCTAAAATATTTAGTACATTATGAAACATGTTATTTTGTAAAATCTCCTGGTTTTTTTCTTATCCATGTTGGCAGCTATGAAGATATCAGAGTGTAAGTAATAATTGAATGCCATAAGTTGCTGTAGTGAAAATCTAATAAAAATTACGCTGATAGTAGAGGTTTCAAATGAATTTGCTTGTAATATTGAGATTCAAGTCTATTTGTGTGTCTAATTATTTTAAAATTAAGAATAGGAAAGGGGAATGAATTAAAAATATATATAAGGTGTGAGAAAAAACCTGTTATGGAGATTTAACTTAAATTTAATTTTTCTTTTCTTTCAGGTTTATGTATAGAATAAGTTTTCAGCCATCTTACAGGGAATATTTACAGTTCGGTATTTTACTTGTGGAAGAGCTGCTAGTAGTGACATGTAGATAATCCTAAAAGCCTTCTTTCTTGTTCTTGAAATGATAAAATACATTTTTGGTATGCACTATTTCTTTTAACAAGTTTTCCATATTACAAATTTTAATAACGTATTCAATGTACAATAACTTGAAGTAATATTTCTTTGTAATGTTAAATATTTAATGTGTGTCATTTTTCTTATAAGTATTTAATTTATTGTGTAATAAGGCAATATGAATAATTGTTTTAAAAATTTTTTAAATTTGATCATAAAATTATGAGGAAATTATAAAAATATTTTGCGGCACCAAGGGGTTAAGGAGAGCTTTTGGGGAAAATTTTAAGTTTCAGATAATGTAAGGACTTAAGCCTATTGATATTGGTATTTGTTTTAAAAATTTTATAGAAAATAAAATTTTGCATCTTTAATGTTTTTTAAGATAATGTAATTCAATAACTTTAAAAAATTTAACTTGACTCAGTTTAAAAATTTAATAGTGTATTTTATACTGATCAAGTTTTTATTACACTAGGATGTCTTTAATTGCGATTGTTTTTTATTGAATGATAAGCATTTTTTTTTTCTCCTAGGGACATTTTTCATTCAATATGTCCTAATATTCAGTTTCCTGTTTTGATCTGTTTTGTTTTGTCTCAAAATAGACTATTTCATCATAATTGTTAACATTATACATTAGTTGTATGGCAATTTTCATGTAATTTCTATTAATTTTCTTATTGCTATCCTTTGATCGTAGCTATTCAGAACTATAATATACTTGTTTATTCAACAATATTGAATTTGTTATAAAATGAGCATACAGAATAAAGTTTAAATAAGTATATAATGATAAATTTTTAAATATTTCAAGTAAGTTTTGAAATTTTAAGTTTTATAATTTTTCTTATTTACAGAGGATTTCGTTTGGGATATGAATTTTTAATATTTACTTAGCTAATAAACCAATTAAAACCAAAGCTCTTGTATCGAGAATATTGAAATTTTTCCGTTTGATTCAGATTTTTTTTACTTATAATTAAAAATAGACTATGGTATCTTTCTAGTATTATTTATGAGAATTAAAAATATTTATTAAGTTTTTAAATATCATGATAAAAATAGGCATATTTGGAATAACTTGGCCTTTTACTGTCTTACAGAGGTGATTGTATTCCGATGGTATCCGGGAATTCCGGGTTTTTCATATTATCCTTATGAGTCTAAAAATTACGAGCAAGGCATATGATTTTTCTGAGAATATTTCTGAATTCCGCTTTTCTTAAGACCATTGATTCTTGGACTTTCGATAATCAAAACTTATAATCCGGTAAACTTTTCACAGAATTACGTAATCTGAAATTCAACATTTGAGAGTTTCGCTGATTCCCGCTAACGAGAAGCTTACATACACATGATTCTTGTGCCAATGGGTAGAAATCCACCAATTGATTCTTTTGGTTTGGCTGATTTTTGCCATTTTGAATATTTGAAACTGCTCAGGAATTCACTAATATCATGATAATCATGGAAGATAACATGATCTACATGTGGTTTGAATATCAAACAAAAATTTTCGTATTTGCTTAATTTAAAAGTTACTCTTTGCGATTCATATTTACGGGATTTTGAATTCCAATATCGCGGTTCATATTCACATGATTTTATAAGTATAACATCGCGATACTTGCAAGAACTAAGATTTTTCTTAAATTATTTACTATAAAGGTGTGATATCATCATTATAAATCTTACTTATAAAAAATTATGCTAAATTTGAATCATATATGGTATACAAATTGATATCTTGGTATTGATTTTTTGCATATGAAATTTTCAGGATTTTTCACTTAATGTCACAATCACCCTTGGTCTTAGTTAAACATAATCCTTAACCACACCACTACAACTGTAGAAAATCTTTGCAAATAAGTTGATTCAATATCTATCAAAACCTGATTGAAAAAATGTATTAAATGTTGTTGATTATGAATTGAATTTTGCCATTATGGAAGCTTCGGCGTTTAGTCATTATCTTCATTCACTCTTACCACCCTTTTCTCATCTTTATTTATCTATTTAAAATCCTGGAATGCAAAATACATGAGCTTATTACCGATGATAGTGATATTGTTGACCATTTTTTCTTTGTTTGTAAAGCATGACATTCCAGAAATAGTTCTTCTCACATTTCAGAAGCACTTTTAAATCTAAAGAAAGCGTCATACATCCAAAATATCTTTGGCATGAGGCCAAAGTACTTTTTTTTAGATAAATAACTTATTTTATAGAAAGTGATAATAAACACTCTAATTTTAAATTTTATGAGAATTTTTTTTTAATATTATGAATTCATATTATAGTTTTATGAAATTCTTTTTCTCTCTATTTTCAGTATGAAATATTTTACTGTAGGTGTGGGAGCTAGCAAATAAAACCAAGTATGCATTTGTTTCATTTAATATATTCTTCCATTTATTATGCTTAATTTATAAAAATACAAAATATTTTTATTACATTTCAGATGTTTTGGCGATATAATTTGATCACTGGGTCTTGCATTGAAACACTGTTAGACAAGGAGGTAAATTATCCTTATTTTCTTCTAATTTCTGTATGGTAGTTCTTCATTCTTTTATTTGTTTTTAAAAATTTCTTAATGGCAAGAAAACTATTAGAGTAATTTTTACTTTTATCTTTATTATTTACTATGAGGGAGGTTCTGATATGCTTAAGATTTTTAATTAAAGCATCAGTTTCTTTAATATTTTTTAAAGTTATTTATGTTTAATATTTAAATTGTCTATTATGTTTTCCCCACTATCTTAAATTTGTTTGATATGAGTCCTTCTAATACAAGTTTTTTTCCCACATTTTTTTAACATAAAAATATAGCAATGTAGATAACTGAAAAATCAAATTTAAAATGAGATCATAACTTTTTTCGCTTTGTATTTATTCTTTTTCTGTAAACAGCTATTTTGATTTTATTTCAGTGCAGCATTTTTTCTGGCAAATACAGTAATATAGAAAACTGAGAATTTTGGTGCTAAATTATTAAAATAACTGATAATTAGATGAATTGAAAACAATTTTATTTCTCTTCCACTCTTGAATTTTTTCCCCTAGGCTGCAAATTCGTTTTTTAATTATATTTCATAATTTTTATAGACAACTATTTTATTTTTTCACTTATATTATGATTATGATTTATTTATGATTGATTCTATTATGATTTGTTTTTATGAAGGCCAGAGTTGGCAAGGTTTAGGTCAGAATGGATTAATCCATGGTTGAAACCAGGGTTTAAATCGTCCTGTCCAAAACCCCTTTGTCTGAAACTGTCGAAAATCCTTTTATTCAAATTATGTCACAATTTTAAAAAAAAAATATTGGGAAAAATAAAATATTAATTTTTGAACAAGAAACAGACAAGTTTTTATTTTAATAAAAAATTTTATTATTATTTTTAATATTGCATTTATTTATCTTAATGCAAAATAGTAATTTATCAGTATTAAAAACATATTTATTCATATTTAAGAGATAAAATATTCACTTTCGTTGTTCAATGAGCTTCAAAAGTTATAAATCTTTTCTTATTATATTATACTATTTTTCTTTTAATAAGTTAAAGCAAATTGTATAAAAAGTATCAAATATTTATAATGTATAATATATTTATAAAAAGATTTGGCTACGCACCCTGAATAATTACATATATTTATTATATGTACAATAGTTACACATATAGAATTTTTACCTTTTATCAACGTTCAAGGTTTAGAACACTTTAGGACAGTTTAAGATAGTAAAACCCACGTGTCTTGTCCAAAACCAGTTTAGGACATCCAAAACCCCAACCCTGATTAAAACGTATGTTTTTGTCTAGAAAATACAGCAATATTTATATACGGGCCAAGATTTTGGAATCTCCAGAGTTTTCGCATATCTTAAATGTACCAATTTCTGTATGTTCCGGATCTTTTACTGTATCTTAAATTTTTTTACTTTCAGAATGTGACCCTGAAAGAATTAATGGATGAGGAAGACATTCTCCAGGAATGTAAGGCACAAACAAAAAAGCTTATAGATTTGTAAGTTATATTAAGAAATATTAAATAGATCTTTTCTTTCTTTTCCATAATATAATCTTAGTTTATGAAATATTTTTAATTGAAGCTTATTTATTTTTAGTGTTAATTTTAATTATTCTGGACTTTCTCTTCAGTATTTCTTAAATCATCATTAAAATTAGTGCCACTAAAAATGTGTAATAACTGCTAATTGAACAGATTTATTCTTCAGAGTGAGTTAGAAAGTTTTAAAACCATTGCCAAATGGTATATCAAAAACAACGAGGGGATGTGTTACTCGAAAGTTTACAAATCAACTGTGTAGGTTCAGGGAATGTACAGTCCCTGGCCATATTATTAGATGCACTCTAAGATTCTGTGTTAAATTACAATTATCAGGTGATACTATACAGCTGTATTGTTTTTACTCAGATGAAACTGGTTTGCATTTGTTTACGCTCCTGTATCAGTTGGTTAGCATTGTCATGCAATATGTTAAAAATAAATACAATTAGGAAACATGTAAGTATATAAAAAATCTCCTGAATAAAGACCCATTACATGTATGTTTAAATATAAAAGTGTTGCTTATAAACTCGTGCAAATCATGTAATTATTAAAAAATGCAGTGCATCTAATAATTTCGTCTATTTATTATTGTATACTAATACAATACCTGCTATAATAAATATCCTATATTCATGTATTATATCGTCTAATTTATCCAATCGTCGAATTTATATTATATATTGCCTAATTTAGCCAATTAATACACGAACGTAATCAAGTTCAAACCGGTTTCAGTCACATAAAAACAATAAAGCTGTATAGTATCACCTGATAATTATGAATTTACATAGAATCATATAGTGGCTCTAATAATTTGACAGGGTTATATATAGTTGTTTTCTTACATCTCCAAAAGTAGATAAATGTCATTTTATAGCAAAAGGAATTTTTTTTGTACATTTAATATAATAGAACAATTACTATTAAAAATATATTATTTTTGTCTTTGCAATTAAATCTCAATAAATGAAATAGATATATCTCTTAAAAACATTTTCTATATCTCATTAAATATAAGTAGTTTTATGAAATTCTATTTGTAGGTCATGTTTATTAAATGTCTATTTTTTCCAGCCTCATTGAACCAGAAATTTTGAATAAAACGGTTTCACTGATATTAAATGAACCAGATCCAGAAGAAGATGAAAGGCAACGCTATAGGTAAGATCCCTCAATTTAAATTTGTCATGTATATTTTCAAAAATAATGCCCTAAATTATTATTATAAATAAAAACCCTAAAAAACTTATGTGCTAATAATCAAATTTTATTCAAAATTAATGATTTACTTATAAAATTAAACACAATCTTCTCTCTGAAAAATTGTTCTTTAGTCATATTAACCCACTAGTTGTTTTGCAAAAAGGCGAAAGTGGGCGAATATTTCTCCCTTTTACACTATTTCTGTAACTAATAACGTGAAAAAACCAGTTATGTACTGCAGATTACAATACCATGGTGCATAGCGTTTTTAAAAAGTGCTTAATTTTCCTTTTTCAAAAAGGAGATTTTCTTTCGTTACTATATCGATTTTTGCCACGTGTTATAGAAAAGCGTGGTTTTTACATTGTTATATACAACGTTTTCACAATTCATTTTGCCGTACTGTAGGTCCATAGCATATGAAGGCGTCAATCATTTTACATGTTTGGTCAAATACTTAGGAATCCGTATGTGTGTCTACTGAGCTCGTTTCGGTGAGATTATTGCTTTCTCATGTGCAACTCAGCTGCATTTTGCAAGATATTCCCAATTTCAGGTTTCATTTTCCTGCCTTTGATATCAAACCGAAAAATCTCTAGATCATTTTATAATGGCTAATATAATCAAGAAAAGAGTTCTTTGTCAGAAACTAGTTGTTTTCTCATGATCATCTAAAGTCTTTGCAAATTATTTTATTTTATTAATGTATATAGTGCTTAAAAATATTTTTTGAGTGTTTAAAAAGTACTTAAAAGGTGCTTATTTTTTGTTGAAAGATTTGGCTACGCACCCTGAATACCACTTCTTGCGCCCAGAACAGTCAGCGGGTTAAGATTCTTGAGTCTCAAAAATGTAGAATTGTAGTAAATTTAAAATATTGGCAAGTTCAATTTTTTTTTTTTACATTATGTTCAACTATTCTCTTAAATTTTAATCATATGAGTGTTTAGTTTGATGCCCTGCAAAAATAAATGCACCTTATATTTCAAATTTGTTTTAATCATTATTAAATTGAATAAAAAAATATGATTAACTATTATATAGAGAACTATTTTTTGATCCATGTAATTAGTTTTAGAAATATGATTAAGATAGCAAAAATAGCATTTCAATTACTCTTTTGACTGAAACTATAGGAATCACTTTTTTAAAATCGTAAGGTCAAAAACTTTTAATCTAATAAATAAATAATGTATGTAAAAATTATATAATAAGTCACTCAGGATATCATTTATTCTTGTATATTGCAAATCATAAATGCATTTGAAGTGCTTTAGACAATATTTGTTCAGAGGTGCAAATCACATTTTGAAATTGTTCAGAAGAGCAAATTTAGTGTAAACACCTTGATATTTATGTAGGCAATAAGAAGTTTCTGCTGTAAGCTAGTAAAATTAATAATAGCTCCTTGGATTGAAACTATTGGAATCATATTTTCTAAATTGTAAGGTAAAAAAATTGAATTGATTTTATGAAAAGGGTATATTTAATCATAAAACAATTCGATCTGATTTTTATGTAAAAATTCATTCAGGATATAATGTGTAATTCTTACACACTGCAAATCCTAAATTTATTTGAAATGCTTGGGGCAATATAATGTTAAGCCATGTTTTTTAAATAATTTAGAAAAGCAGTTTTGGGGAAGGCATCTATATAGGCTGTAAGATGTTTCTTTGCATTCTTATATAAAAAAGATTCCAAGGAACAGTTTTATATAAAAATGTTACTTTGGAAAAGTGGTTTGTCACTATATTGCCCTGAGCCTTTCATTTCCTTAAGATATAGAATTTAGTATCAATCTTTGTAGGTATGCGAATCGAGCATGTGAACTGTTAACTTTTGACAATCCCCAAGTTTATGATGCAATAGCTAGTGATGAAGGCATCTTGAAAAAGCTATATGACTTTTTAGATACTGACGAATCTTTAAATCCTCTATTGGCCAGTTTTTTCAGTAAGACTATGGGTTTGTTGATTATGAAGAAAACTGAAGCAGTAAGTGATATGTTCTCTAATTTTCTTTCTTAAATTAGTATCTGAAACAACAAATCATTAATTTTCAGCTGATTTTTTAAAAATTTATTTTCATCTTCATGAGCGCTAATTTTGAATTATTAAAAAGAATAGTTATAAAACCAAAAACTTTTATTTATAAATATTTAAACCATAGTTTTTTTGAAGAAAGAAAAAACTGTCAAAATTTAAATTAAAAAAAAAAAGAAATTATGAGAAACTGGAAATTGGTAAAATGCATAACTTTAATTTGCTGGCATATTTACCTCAATAAAATTTCTTTTTTATTTTATTAACTACATATTGTCCAGTGTTCGCCAAAGTGGCTCAGTCAATTATGGGCACAAAGTGGCAATTTATGTTCATAACAAATGTACAAAATGTTTTACCCAATGTAATGTATAAATTAAATGGTTTAAAACAATTTTTCCACATTCCTACACCCCAGAAAATTCCTTTATTAACAAATACCTTTAAGATATTTATTTATTATTTAATAGTATATACTGGGGAAATTTATTGTCCTTCTTTAATATTATTCTCTACTATTATTATATTCTGTTTTTTATTCCAAATTAAAGGCTTAAATTTAAAAGTGGTATTCTTTTATTATAAAGTAATCCTCTAATATTACCTTATTATGTAACATTTTTTGAAAATCATTTTAAAATAAGTTAGGTTTACTTTTATATAAGTTTTACATAAAACTGTCTCCAGTCAAATTATACATTTAAAATAATGGAACATGTAAGTATTGGTAGGAATTCACTTAACACAATATTGCCAAACAATCTGGCAAAATATATTTAACTATGGGAATGGGAATTTCAAAAACAAAATTGTATATTTTCTATGATAAATGGAAAAAATAATTATGTTTAAATTTTGTTCCAAATAGACTCTGGAACTGAACCTGTGTTAATCGAATAAAAAGTTTTGTTCCATTTTAATTGAGCAAATTTAATTTTTTATGCAACAATCTGTTAGTCATCAATAAATAAAAAAAATGTTGTAGCAATTTCAACCCCCCCCCCCCAAAAAAAAGGGTTGAATTGCAATTAATGTTATAAATAGTTACTAAGTATTTAACTTTCATGTTAGAAGCAAATTCTGCATTCTCATTAAAGATTCAGGAATATTTAAAATATTTCTGAAAAACCCTAGATGGACTAGGCTTTTACAAAATAAAATAAAAAGTTTTTAAGCCCTGAAACTGCCTAGACTTTTCTTTTTGTTTCAATTAAGTCTCAAAATCTTTAATCTTCGTGTTATCTGGTCTAACAAACACTTCTTTTTTCAGTTTTACGTCAGATAAATCTGGGAACTGTTTGTAAAGATATTTGAGGCATTCACTTTTTTTGTTTTGTTTAATACTTTCATTGGGCCTAGTATTATGTGATAAAATTGAAGTAATGCTTTTTTTTTAGTCATCAACATTTCCCTTTGATTAAATTTAACTCTAGCATTGAATGTTTTCCTGATTGCCCATTCTTTTTTATTATAATGTTTTTTGTCTCTGTTCACAAAGAAACCAGAGAAATTTTGTGTACTTTTTTTAACTGCTTAAGTAACATAGAAACCACTTTCAGATCATGTCTAACTGCCACACATGAGATATATCAGCAAGTACAATATTGTGCTTAAAAGTCTTTTTAATGATTTCAGAGGAAAACTGAGTGAAATAGTTTTTTTTTTTTACTCTTGTTTACTAGTTAATGTCACCAATTTACTATTTAAAGTTTATAGATATGTTTATCAATCTCGTATAAATAATAATTTTTTGGTTCTAGCTATTATGCTTAGAAACTGTACTTGATAGTACTTTTTCATTATTTTTCTTGTACCTGGCGTCCAAAAAACTACACACACATATACACACACAAATATCTATCTTTCAGTCACCTTCCCTATCAATACATCAGTGCTTACCAGTTTTCCATTGTTCAAAGCTATGATGCAGGTCATTAGGTCGCACCTGCTTCAGAAAGTCTGTCTTTTTTGCCTTCACATCTTCTGCAAAATAAAAATGTGTTCTCTCCAATGCACTTTTAACTTTTGAAAAAGTAGATTTTGCATGGTGCGAGATCTGGTGAGCATGGAGGATGCTCGAACACATTAATGTGCTTGTCAGCCATGAACTGTTTCACAAAGCGCATTTTGTGCCTGGTGTGTCAAGTTTTTGGTACCAGTATTGCGCAAACCTTTGTCATAACGTAAATTTTCGGTTAAGATTTTTCTTATTGTTTTTCCATCATTGTTCGTTGTATCTGAAATCATTTGAACACTCGAATGCCTGCACTCACACACAATTTTGTTAGTTTTTTTTAATGTTTTAATCAATTCTTTCATCAATTTCAGCAGAAAATATTTCTGTTTCAATTAATTTTCTCAATTTCAACAGAATCGTGAAGTCACCGGACGACCAGAATGTTAATCTCTGACAATATCTGGACCTTCGGAAAATGGTTTGCGCCATCCAAAAATATGACTACATGATGCGCAATTATCGCTAAACACCTCCTTTAACAATTTGAAACATTCAGTTACTAGTTTTTTCACAAGAAATGTCAAGTTAATGCGCTGCTCAATCTTTAAGTTTATCATGATCGCGTCATTTCGCAGGCATAGGATGAAAAATAAACTATCCTAGATAGAGGGAGGAGCCATTTGCACTGTAAGCATCTAGGTAAACTACATTCTATTTCCGCTTCTCAGCACCAAGCTTAATGGCTAGGGCATGTTCAGTCGGGTTATTTAATTTTCACACCTCGTGTGTTTGTATATATGTATATATATACACACGTATGTTTGCTTACATACTTGCATATATTGTATGTAGCTGTGCATACTAACATATATTGTGAGTACTATTTATGTATACACGTGTACACATATTTTGTACATTGTAAGTACACTTGTACAGTCCGCAAAAAAAAAAGATGTCACCCTGAATAACTTTTGTTCTAATGATCGGATTTTCACGATCTAAGTGTCAATCTTGATGGTTTCCGGGGGTGACTTCAAATATGCTAATTAATTAGTGCTAACTATTAATTAAGTTACGAAATCAGACACAAAAACGTACTTTCTCTGAATAAACATGTANTGCCCACAAACAGAAATGGAGAAAGCAGAAATGGAAAACATTCCATACCGAAGTGTTCTTGGATGTGTGTCCTTTATAGCAAGTAGGACAAGACCTGAAATATCTTATGCTGTTAATATTTTATCGCAGTATCAAGAAAATCCTGGTATCAAACATTGGCAAGCTTTACTGAAATTATTAGGGTATCTGCAATATACAAAAGAAAATATGCTTGATTTGTCGAAAATCTTAGATTTGTCAATAAAGTGCTACACGGATGCAGACCATGCATCAAACAGAGATGACAGAGTGTCAATAGGAGGAACTATTGTATATGTAGGTGATATCCCTATCTTGTGGAAAACCTTTAAACAGAAAAGTGTTTCAATTTCTACCATGGAGGCTGAGTATATCTCTTTATCGGAGTCAGCCAAGGAGTTAGTGTGGTTAAAAAATGTGCTAACTGATAAGAAACTCAAATTGAACGTACCAAGCTGTGAATTGTTTTGTGATAACAGGGCTGCTATTGATTTTTCTAAATCTGAGGTTGAGAACTCTCGCAGCAAACACATTGATGTTCGTTACCATTTTGTGAGACAATATGTGAATAACAAATTCTTTGAATTAAGATATGTTAGAACTTGGAACAATACAGCAGACTTGTTAATAAAGCCTGCGGTTAAAGAACGAATGCGATCCTTCTGTAATAAAATATACTTAAGGACTTAACTCAAGGTTACAAATAAGTGTAACTTTTTAGCACAGCAAAAGGAAAAGGGGGCCGAATGTTGGAGAAAATGTAAACAAATAGAAATGTAAACAGTATTTTCCTCTTGGCTGTGTCACTTCCTGTGGGAAGTTGGGTCACTTCCTAGGGGAAGTTGGGTCACTTCCTGTTATCTCAGCTAAAAGGAAGTGGGTGTTTCTGGTTTTAGTTAGTTATATCTTTGCTTTGGTTAGAGGATGTTTCTTCTCTTATGCTATGTTTAGAAAGAGCTATGTGATGTTAAAGAGTTATGTTTAGTTTGTTTGAATGTAGTGTTTCTTACTTTATATTTAAAGATTTATATTCAATAAATATAGTTGTACCTTTTCCATGAAGTGAATTTTTGAGTAGTAATAGATGTCTTCAATATATTATACTTAGTAAGCTGGCCCCTATTTTTCAACAGGCTGAGCGGTAGCGCTTCGCGCTGTCATTCCTCCGGCCGGGCAAGGCTGACTCAGCCTTTCATCCCTACAGTGGGTCGATAAATAAGTACCAAGCATGATTGGGAACTAAACACTGGGGGTTCCGCGTTCGGCTGACCACCTGACCGGAACATCTGCTCCTGCACCCGAGAGCTCTAGGTCCAGAAAACTGAGATTGGCACAGTAGGCCTTGGCCCTCCATGGGCTGTCGTGCAGCTGAGTTTAGAGTAGAGTTTTTTAAAACTTCTTTACATCTTATATATCGCCTTAATCTTAAAATAAATTTGTAAATTACCTGTCTGTGCGTGTTTCGCAGAATTATTTTTCTAACTTTTTTATTGCATTTTAATTCAATTTTCTTTAAATTCTATTATGTATATTTTTTTCAAATAATATACTAATCAATCGTTTAAGTACTTTAATTTATGTTTTTCTTTAAAATAAAATTTATTTTTTAAATTATTGCTAAGTTCTTATTGAAAGAAAACTTAGAATTATTGCCAGCTATCTGAGAATTAAATCTTGTTAAGAAATTAAAAATATTCTACTGATCACACACAATATCATTCGTAGCAGAACAGCTGACTATTTACTAAAAATACTATTGTTTACGAAAAATGAAAATAAATTATTAATTTTATTTTTTTTATTGCTTCTTATTTATTCGAGTAATGAAAAGTAAATGCGTATGTGCGCACAGGGGAAAAATTTAACTGATTGTTTTGTTTTTTAAATGAACAAAAAACTATGGGCATGCAATTTTAATTCAACATTCAAAGTTAATCTTGTGCGCTAACCCTTTTAAGTTACCCTTTTGTCTTAAAAAGTTGAAAATATTTTCTTTAAAAGTTGTTTGTATGATTTCTAAACTTTTGCACAGTTCAAAAAAATATTGCTATATCAGGAAAATGTACGATATATATATATNAGATGTTAGGATTCAATGTGACAGGGTGCGTAGCGTTTGTAAAAAGTACTTAAAGGTGCTTTTTTGGAGATTTCGTTTTTAAAAGCTTTTAAAGGTGCTTTTTTCAGCTTGCGTTTTTAAAATGTGCTATTTTTCCGAATAATTTTCCCCCCCTTCAGTGATGTCTGGTGGATCCCATGCATTTCACGAAAAATGGGGAGTTTCAGTGTTTTCATCATAGAAGAAAAATGGGTGAGAATTTCTCACCCTTTCTCAAAAACAGGGTGAGATTTCAGAAAGTTAAGTGAGATTTCTAAAAACTGAAAAAATACAAATAGACTTGGAAAAAAAATTTCTTTTGTTATAATACATTTTTAACGTCTTCTATTTTTTAAAGCATTGAATATTTTTGCTGCATCATCATAGAAGATTTTGCCTTTACTAGGTATTTGTCCATCTTACATTAGTGCATAAAAAAATTTGAACGTCTTACATGAAAAACCATACCTACAGTAAACACGTGGTTGCAGAGAAATGTGTTCTGAAAGGGGTTCCGTGGTTCGGAGGGGTTGTGTTCTGTTGTTCGAAAAGGTTCTGAACAATACCTACTGGTAAATAGGGAAGCTAGATAACGGGGCAAGTGTTGAAAATAATGAAGATCCAGGAAGAAAAGTGAAACGGATTTTATTCTAAATGACGTAATTCGAAACTTTTTCCAAAATGCGAGAATTTCGCGAATTTTGAAATTGATTTATAGAATACGCGAATTTCTCGCGGTAATCATTTTTTAAAGCGAGAAAAGAAAAAAATATGCGAGATTCTCGCGCTGTAGTGAAAACACTGAGTTTGCTACGAAATCATTAACGCGGACTTCATGTCGTACCCACATTATGACTTGCGCATGCGCGCACACTTGTAACCGAAACCCGAGTGCTCCAATTCAGATAATATCAGATCCTTATGAAATGTTTTCTTTTTTAATTTATTTTAATTTTATTCTTGTTTATTTTATTTTACTTCTAACACCTTTTTTGACGTAGGGGGTAAGGGTACTTTTGTTCTGAGTTCAGGGTCAAGTTGAATTCACTCGGTGATGTGGGAAAGTCATGATTGTTTCGATTTATGCTCCTATCTTTTTTGATTTTTTTCAATGCTAAAACTGTTCATAAAAAGTTTTTGTTTTTCAATAATATCATTGATCGAATATGGATTTTTTGAGTGCTTGAAAATTTTTGTAAAGTGCTTAAAAAGTTTTTAAAAAGTGCTTATTTTTTATTCAAAGATTTGGCTACGCACCCTGATTAGGGTTTCAGTATAATTGCTTAAAAACCCAATATAATTTAAACATTTGGTTGGATTCTTTCTTTGGCAATTTGATGAACTTGAATTATTGATTAGCAAGACATCATAGCTCAATCTTTTGGCTGAGTTAGTTTTTATTGACAAAGCATGATAGAGGAATATTGAAATTCTCATGC
>NC_092215.1:7411239-7432964 GCF_043381705.1 Parasteatoda tepidariorum | reverse complement strand
GGGTTATCTTAAAATATTTATTTGCGCAGGCGACTTTTTTTGGCGGTTTTCTGGACTATCGCCAAATATATAAACCTTTATTGCAACCCAATTTACGACCCAATTGTTTTAAAATTTTGTCTACCCCCCCTAATTCAAGTGTCTAGATTCCAAATATGTAAAAAAAAATACATGTTTATTCAGAGAAAGTACGTTTTTGTGTCTGATTTCGTAACTTAATTAATAGTTAGCACTAATTAATTAGCATATTTGAGGTCACCCCCAGGAACCATTAAGATTGACACTCAGATCGTGAAAATCCGATCATTAGAACAAAAGTTATTCAGGGTGATATCTTTTTTTTTTTTTGCGGACTGTACATACAACATACGTAAGTGCGGATATACTATCTAATAACAATGTATGTAAACATATAACTTTTTTTACTTATTCATGCAAGCATTTATATACAATGCTTGTTGTGTAAGTGTGCATGTATGTACAACATATTTATCTTTTCGTGCAGTAACTATTTTTACACTTATTCATATTTGAGAGTACTTGTAATCATTAGATTAGGATTGTGAGTAAAAATGTCTGCTTATAATCGTACATATTGATTACATTGATTTCTTATAATAAAATATTTGGATCCATATACCAGTTATTGTGTCTTGTTGTGATTACAGGTAATCATAATCACTTTTTATCTCAAATCATCACTTGTAAATTATAAAAATTATTACAAGTAGTATATTACTATGTACTTTTTATTAGTAGTTGTTGTCACAACCGTAATCAATTAGAGTACTCCATGTCTATTTCTGTTGATCATTGAGTTATTCACTTATTCTTGACTAATGAATAAAGAATAATACTTGAAAATAATGAGTGATTTATTCTTTATTCAAAATATTTCTGACTAATGAATAAATCTTTATTCATTATTCAAGAAGATTTTGAATAATAATTCATTGTTTGGAATCAGAAATGCCCATGCCAGAGGGTCATGTAGTTGAAAATAGTTTTATAAGTTTTTACCAAGTTTTTAGCATATGTTGAACAAATTTTTAGCTTGAATTTTACATGGCAATGATCTGTAATAACAAATATCTTTTTTTTAATATTTTTGTTTGTCAGTTTTATATATTTTTAAAGTTCATTTTCTCCAATTCTAAATAAAATTTTTACTACTATTTTTGTTTCCAGATATTCAATTATCTTAAAGATACAGACTTTGTAAATCTTATGCTAAAGCATTTGAACACTTCTGCAATAATGGATCTATTACTCCGTTTTATAGCTATAGAAAACAATGACATGAGGACTACAATAATTAAGGTAATATACAGATTATTTACCAAATATAATTATTATTTGTTAAAATAATGATGTAGCTGTTTAAAAAAATATCTAAATAATATATATTATAAGCATGAGGATTATATCTTTTTTATTTATTTTAAGATATGAAGGAAAGAAGATTTGAAGAATAAATTTGATTATACTTGATTTATTTTTAAAAACTTAAAGTTGTTTATAGTAAGATTTAAGTAAAACTGAGTAGGCTTTAAGAAATATCTGCATAACTGCCAATTTTTACGCATTTTGGCTCCAGTTTTTGCTATTCCAAGCTGAGACTCATATCTGATGGAAATATTTTGACTGATCAGTTGGATCTTCCCTCTTATTAATTATGCTTTTTCCTAACTTGCCACAATGTAAAAAGAAAACTCAAGGTTGAATTTTTTTTTTTTTTTGAAGGAGTAATACGTCCTTCGTATAACTTTTTGCGTTTTAGTTAAGGAGAAGGAATTTTTCGACTAAGCTTGTTACTATTTCTTCATTTTAATGATATGCAAAATGTCCAGCGCATTGTAAATTGGTTCATGAAGCAAACACATTTTGTATAAAATTCTGAGATGTTTTGTTATCATTACTTGCTTACATTATTTAGTGTATCTTGTTTTATTGTATTGTTCACATTATAAAATCAAGCTTGCTGTGTGCTTCTTGTTTATTTCTATCATAATGTAATTTCCTGGAAAATTCTGTGCCATGGCACATATTTGTTTTCTTCAGGTTCAAAGTTTAAATAGTCATCTTCATAATCTTGTTCAAAAAAAATTAATCTTGCTGCCAGGTTGTCATAATAAGATTGTAATAAAAATAATGAGGCTAAGTAACCAAAATAACAGTGTTGAAATCAATAGCAACAACTACTGAAAAAAATCACATATTTAAGACGCGATTCAAAATTCGAGTGTCATAGTATTGAAAAATCAGGATTTTAAAAGCCATGTGACTTTGGACAAAATTGCCTCAATTCTAAATTCGTGTCTGGTTGTAAAACCACATTTGATTTAATTTTATTTTAACCAAATTTAAAAATGTCACAGTGACTGAGTTTATATTTTATTACAAATTGGAATTCATCACTGCACTCATAGAGGACATCATACTGTCTTTTGTTGATCAAAAATTAGCTTTATCACATATTTTGATGAAAAATGAAAGGTAAAAATAAGAAAACACTATTTTTACAGCAAAAAACTTTTTATTTCATAATATTTGATCAAGATTTAATTTTTAAGTAGTTAAAAGTAGATTTTTTTATATTTATTTTGTATTATTTTTTTATACATTTTATAAATAAAGATATCTTTCTTATACAGTGGCTCAATGAACAAAAACTCATTCAGCAGCTTGTTAGCAGAATTGATCTTGAATATGATGAAGAATTTAACTGTAACGCCTCTCATTCTCTTTGTGATATAATAAAAATGTCTAGGGAACACATGTCACTGCTGCAAGAAAAAGCTGATCCTAATCCATTATTAGAAGCAATTGAATCGTAAGCATTGTTATGAAATATATAAAGTTTTTCTCAACTTTGATAGTTTATTTTTTTCTTTAAAGTTTTTATTTGCATAGCTTCGAGCTATTGTTTATTTTTATTGTAATTTTTTAATAACCCATGCTGATGATAGAGTTTTTGCCCTTTATTATTAAGCAAAAGCATCATAATTATACGTGTTATAAAAATGCAAAGTCATGAGGTCGACAACATAAATCAGTCTTCATAAATCAACAAGAATAATCATAAATCAACAAGAAATGCTTAAACTAAAAAAAAATTTCTTTTTCCATAATTAGCTTAAATTTTTTTCCTTTTTTAGAAATTTGTATAGTTATTTAGATATTTACTTTAAATATTAGTTTTTATGGGTCTTTTTTAAAGGTATTTTGAATGCTGAAAATTTTTTAAGCGCCATTAATTGGGTTGCTTTGTCCATTTTTTAAATAAATGTTTGAGCAATAAACAGCTACAAAAATTACTATTAAAGGCTTTGCAAGTAATCAGGACTATGTAATGTGGGTAAGAGTGAGGCAGGAGCTTATCACTAAATGTATGATTTAATGATAGCGTTTCAGTTTTAAATAAGTCGATTTGTTAAGTGACTGTAAGCAAACATTTTCAGAATGTAGCCTTATAACCTTAACCTAATACATCAGAGTCTGAAATTCAGAGGTAGTCTCAGAGAGATTTCTAGAACTTAAGAAAAGCAAAGCAAGTGCTCTTCATGTTGTCTAATTCTGTAGGCTGTAAAAAAGCTGTATTTTATTGTAATTAAATTATAACTGTTGTAAAAATTAAATTTAGTAAACTGCAATATCCTTGTTGCATAATTTAAAATAAAGTTCCAAATAATGTACAGGGCCCTAGTAATTGTTCATTTTTAAATTACTGATATTAATCTGAAGGATTATAATCAGAAATATAGTTTATTATTGTAGTAGTATTAATATATGAAATGAAATTAATATATAATGAAAGTATTAATATATGAAATTAAATATTCTAGAGTTGAAGTTATTACTGATCTTCTAAATCATATGTTAAAAGATACAAGAAAAGAACATGCTGTTGTCAATGGTATTCCAGTTCTTTTGTCGTTGCTTTCTTTTAAGAAACAAGGGTAGGTATAATATTTTAATTATTTTGGTTTTCACTCTTTGATTTCATTGTTTATTGTAAAATATACTAATTGTGTGGATAAATATTACTTTTATATCTTTGATTTTCGCTCATAATGATTATTGATGAAATATTTCATTATTTTCAAACAATTTGAAAATTAACACCTAAATTTATTAAAAGTTTAAAAATATTTGTTAAACATTAGACATATAATTTATTTGATGATCGCTTTGTAGAATACTTGAAAAAAATTTATATATTTCAACATGTAAAGAAAGATTTTTCCTTAACTTTTTAAGAAGCCCTTAACTTTTATAGCATACTTTTATTTCACTTTAAATTATTAAAAATAAAACAACTAGAATTTTATGCATTTGTAAATAAATTGACATGTTCTTTTAAGATTCACTCTATTTTATATACATAAACTTAGATTGCTAGAAGTTTACTTCACATCAATCTTAACTGGCTCATGACGTATAGCATAATGCTATTTTAGCATCTACAGCAAAGTTAAAATAACCTAATCACTTAGGCTTTTGGGGAAAATTTGCACCCCATACAGAATGCTGTATCCCATACAATGGTCGAAATGCTAGGGCAAATCAGGCACACAATAGGAATCGAAATTTTCCGTTATTGTTAGAAAATGATTGAAATTTGAATCATCAGGTTTAAATCATCAGGTAAGAGCTGCCGTTGAACTTTTAAGCACTCTAGCCGGGAAGTAGTAGAAATTTTGATTCATAAATTCCTTTAGAAGATAAATTTTACTTCTAGCTATCCTCATGGCAGAATTGCAGTGACACGGCGACATTGTCGCAGAACGTTTAGAATGTCAGAAAAATTTTAATTTTCCCGCAAAATTAATTAATTAAATTAAAAATTTTCCCGCAAAAAAATTTAATTTTCTTTTCTACAGAAATTTGCAGGTAATATTTAAATCTATATTACCGGCAGTTATTGATATTGATTTGCACCCGGTTTTGTATATATCCCGATATATTTCAAACAATATGGAAAATTCGAATCCTGCGTTTGAGTATTTACTTTTTAAGGCAATAATTCTATCAAATTATTGGTAGCTATTGGTATTAATTTCTATTGATAATTTTTAAATCCGATATTTTTCATACGATATTATTTATTACAACAACCTAATCTCAAAACAAAGCACGCATTTGAAGAATCGATTCTTGTGATTTCATTGTCTATCTTTTTTTTTGGCAATTACTACTTTGGATGGATTTCATGATTTTTAATAATTTTTTTTATTGTGATAATTACGAAATACGAGGAAGGAAATAACTTGTGCGCTCCCCCCCCCAAGCAAAATGCTGGAATATCACCCATAATATTAGAATAAAAAGTAATTGCATGCTCAATTAAAAAAATATTTTATAGTTTTGTTTTTGGAAAACACAGTGCTTTTGTTATTTTAAATTAGTAACATATATGTTTGTTATTATTAAATGTATCTTGCAGAATGATATTAGTGCTTGAGAGTTTTGTTGCATATAGTTCGAAAAAATTCTGCCACAGGGATATCTATCATGATATGACTATTGTTATTAAACGCAAAGTTCCACTTAAATCAAGCAAATTCTTCTGTCCATAATCGAAATTGTGGTTGATAATAGATTCTTTATATCAATAAATGATCAGGGAACTTCTAGTGATCATTTAAAAGTAATTTTTTAGTTGAAATTTTTGCTGTTATTCTACTGATTATTTTACTAAATTAAGAAATTGTATTGATTTATTAAGAAATTGAAACTTTAAATTTTAACCCCTACCCCCTTGAAAATTTTCTGGCTTCGTCACTGTCAGGAGTCTGTCTAGGGCAAATTTACTACCTATTAGTGGTACCTTCACAAATTCAACTTTAGGAAAAGCAGTGGTACTTTTATAAGCAAGTTCTGATACTTTAATTAATAAAATACTTTTGATTAAGTAAGTTCTAAATTTGGAAAAAATTTTATGCCCAAAATTTTACATTAGCAACATTATTTTTGAATATATGAGGAAACACATATAGAAACTTATCAGTCATAAGTGATTTTTATTTTTTTGAAAATATTTTCTTACTTTGCCATGTTTTTGTGTTAAATTTTTAATATATTTTTGAATTTTCAGAAATTATGTCTGAATTTTCACAAAATAGGTACCTCTCAAAAAAACCCTGATAGACCCCTGACTGTATATTCCATACTGAATTGATTTTTTGTTTGTTGGATTCAACCTTTCATTTTGGCAATGATTTTTTTAATTTCCTGGTATATGCTTTTCTAATTTTTTTATATACAATTAGGCAATCTGGAATTCAACAAATACCAACCTCACTTGGTGATCAGCCCCTACAAGCAGATAATGCACCATCTTGCTTTTCAGTGACTTCTAAAATGAGTGAAACAGAGCAAATGACTGCTTTGGATGCTGAGAGATTAAGATGTGGTATAAATGATGTTTTAACTGCAATAACTCCACGTTTAGAAGATTTTCATAGTTTACTTCTGAAACCTCCAGTTGTAAGTTGAAAATTATAAACAATTACTTTGTGATCTTTTGCTATTTAATTTAGGAATCTCTTATTCGTGTAATATAGGACATAGATTTCTAAGTCTAAAGTTAACCACAAGAATAACTTAAATGTTTGTATCACATTTACTTGTGCTACGTAACTTAGTGTTTAAAATATATAACACTAATTGTTATTTACCTGTTACAATTTGCTTCAAAATATATCAGTGTTATTTTAAGCACCTTAAATTTTATTTAGTATGATTGCACTAAACTATTGTGTTTTACAGTATCTTTTTGATTAATCAATCTGAGAGATAAAATAAAAAATATTTTATTTCAATTAAGTAAGTTTAAAAACAAAAGTTTAGTAAGTTTAAAAGCAAAATTTAATACTTTTAACATGTAGCTAACAAGTATATTTAGTTGTTCAACATTTGAATTATGCTTTCTAACGAAATATTTAACTAATTAATATTTTTTTAAAAATATTTTATAAAAAAATATGCATCAGTATATAAGTTTTGCAAAAATAAAAATACTTTACAAACATTTAAAAATGAGCAAATGTCTAGTTTTAAACTACTTCTCTGAAAATTCTGATTGCCGAATTATATTGGTTTAATTATTCTTGGAAAAAATGTGCCCATCATGCCCCAATGTAGAAAATCATGCCCTTTCTATTTTCCATTCTGAATAACCAAATAAAAAATCTTGGTATATATATATATATATATATATATAGGCAATCTAAAGAAATTTTTGCTTTTGTTAAATTCTAGAAAATATAGGGTTCTATATAGCATATATAAGCTAATTGGAAAGTCCGCCTTGTAGCTCACTTAGCGCCTGTTAAGCTTACTCTAATTAACCTGCAAATGACATCTACAGTTTGCCAAAAGCCAGATTTTTTTAATCAGCATTATAACGTAGACATTTTAAATGTTAGAAAGAGAAAAACTTGTGGCTGCTTTGCTTTCTTTAAAAAAATCTTTTAGTTATTGTTCATCAGAGTATGTTTGATAATTTTCATTTATGTTGTATAAAAAAAAAAATTGCGATGTGAAACATTTTCTATGAATATTAACTGATCCTTCATGATTAAAATTGAAATTTTGTTTGATATTTTCTTTGTAATATAGTTTTTATTCAAGTTATTATTTTTGTTTTACCTAACATACTTTTTGAGACACATTTTCTGTGCATTTTTCTCAACTATGTATGAGATTTAGTTCTCATTTTGTTTGTCCTTCAATAATGTTTGCTATAAGTTATGATTTTTCATTTTTAGAAGCCTGCCATAAAATTAACTATCGGTTGTTTAGACCCACCTCTTGGAAACTGTCGTTTAGAAATCGCTCATTTGATCACTGCATTACTTGGCACAAACAATCATTCTGTAAATGTGAAATTGACTGAACTTAAAACAATCATCGTTCTTATGGTAAGCATAATATTTAATCTTACATTCATTTATTTTTAAATCTTTTTTCTTTCTCATCTTTCTGTTTCACTACCCACCACATTAAAACTGAAACAATATTAAAATCTCAATTTTTAATGCTTTTTTAGATTAAATACTGATATGTAATGGGAACTGAGTAATTTATTTGAAACTTAATTTTTTTCTATTTATTTTTCTCATTTCTTGAGCAGGGAATAGAATAGTAGTTTTTATTTTTTTCAGTCAAAATATTTGCCTTTTACAAGAACCACAAAGGTATATTACTTAATTATTTAACTTATTATACCGAAAAACCATTTTTAAATGATGTGATTTTTCATATCAGAGTCTGAATACAAAATTCCAAAGAAAATATTGAAGTTTTAGATTTTTTTAATTAAGTATTTCAAATCTTTTTGCAGAAACTTTTTTTTCTGCAATTGCAAACTTTTTTTATTTTGCATTTTTTTTTCTTTTCTTTTCAATAACTGACAAAATTTCAATTACAAAGAATGAAAGCATTACCTTCCAGTCATTCTCATCTTAATTGCTTACTCATTACTCCTTTTACACAACATAACTTCACAGAAACAAGAGAAAATAGTGTATTTGCCACTGTTTCAAACTTTTTTATTATGATTTCCCAAATCTTAATCATGTTTTAAATTGCAATTTTGTGATGTTTATGGTGTTAAAAACAGTATGAAGTTTATTTTACATTGAATTAAACTAAATTAGGTATCTGATTTCTTGTTAAGATTAGAAAATACTGCAAAATCATAATATCTAACTGGTATACAAATCTCAAAACTACTTTTTTTTTTCTTTTTTTTTTTTAAAAAATCTTGTTTATTTACTTAATTTGAATTCACTTTTCTCATTAAATGAAATTTTTTGCTGTGTTTTGGTTATTTTAAGAAAATAGAAGGTAAATCAAAAGTGTTCTTTTGACTTGAAGCGCCTGAATATGTAAAAACCTTATTTTTGATTTAAAATAATGTTATTTGTATTATGTGTATACATTTATGGTAAAATCAAAGCTTGTTATACTGGTAATTTTTCTATTTATTGGTGTTTGTAAACAAACCATCATCATCAATGGCTCACAGCCCAGGGTGGGCCTTGGCCTTCTCAAGAAGTTTTTTCCAAGCTAACCTTTTTCCTGCTAGTATTTTCTAGATTTTAAGACCAACAGGTCTTTTTCTAAGCAATCTATCCATCTCAAATTTGACCTGCCCCTTTTTCGTGTGCCAACTGGTCTGGCATTAATAACTTTTTGTGGTACGGTTTTCGTCCATTCTGATAACGTGGCCTGCCCTTTTTTATTCTTTGTCGTTTAATAAAGTTAATAATGTCAGGTTCATTATATGAGTGATAAAGCTCTAGATTTGATCTTCTAAGCTACTCACCATGTTTTTGAATTCCCCCAAAAATACTTCTCAAGATCTTTCTCTCAAAGGTACCCAACATAGCCTCATCTATACAAGATATGGTCCAGGTTTCACAGGCATATGTTAAAATTGATCTTAAAAGAGATTTATATTATAAAACTTTTATTTTTTGTTATGTTAGATTTTGTTATGTTTTTTGTAAACATATACTGTTATTTAATTTAATTATGGTTCATTTCATGTCAAATGGAGCATTAGTCTCCACCTAAACACTTCCAGTTTTGATATAATTTAGTATACAGATTTTTAGATCTGCCAAACTACTTTCTGTGAAGTCTCAGATACAAAAACTGCAACACTAATGAAATACTATTGTGAATGAGTAAATTATGATAAGAGGAGTTTAATTTTAGTATAACCAAACTTGTTTTAGAATGTCTGAAATTCAGGATTGCAACACTAATGAAATACTATTGTGAATGAGTAAANCAATTTTTAAAATTTATACTTGGAGCGGCATATGCTTTCACCGTTTCACATGATAGCCAAACTTGTTTTAGAATGTCTGAAATTTAGGATTGCAACACTAATGAAATACTATTGTGAATGAGTAAATTATGATAAGAGGAGTTTAATTTTAGTATAACCAAACTTGTTTTAGAATGTCTGAAATTCAGGATTGTCAACTCCTACACTTTTTGCAGTATATTGAGTCTTACACAATTGAAATTATTGTGTAACACTCAATTTGACTTTTGAATTGACTTTTAAAATGTATGCAAAATTGTTGGTAATTTTGCATACATTTTAAAAGTCTCACCATATAAACAAAGTTGCTTTTCCTATGAAGTTTTGAATAATTTACATGAAGTGGTGTGGAAAATAACTTTAAGTCAAATTTTTCAAGTACAGAATCATAAGGTAAAGAAATTTTCCCCCTAAACAAAGAAAATTGGCAGTCCTGCAAATTTTTATTTACATACAATCGAAACTGTTTGATTGTATGTAAATAAAAATTTTTGTTCAAGAATATGTACTACTGTTGATGAAAATTTTATAACCTCAAAAATATTTTAAAGAATTTTCAATCTTACGCTAAATTTTTAAAATCAAAAAACATGAAATTTCTTAAGTAAAATAACATTTACCTTATGTTATTACACGAAATTTCAGAAATCTTAAGTTTACATTAAGGTTCTTTTTTTAATCTTTTTTTTAATTTTATTTTTTATAATTTGTGCAAGCATAATCTATCACAACGAAGCAAAAAATAAATAAAAGTATTTACACAACTTTTACTTATTTCTAATACTGCATATAATAAGCTTCATTTATCTAAAGTTACATGGGATGAGTGTGAATAAGCTTCTATTTGCTTATTTAGCATATTCATCATTTTTAATTGATTTGAATTTACTTCACTAGAACTTTCTTTCTACTACAATTCTTGGTTTGAAATTTTGTTGAACTTTGTTTGGCATGTCTTTATTTTCATGTGTATTTATTTTCAGGACATGTTTTTTAATTATCCTTGGAATAACTTTTTGCATTCACAAGTCGAACAAGCAATAGGTAGGATACTTATTAATGCCCCAACTGTTGATAAGGAAAGTAATAAAGTTCATCCTCTGCTAGATCAGGTATTTATTTTAATTTTTGTTTGAAATATATTGTTTGATAAGATTACATCTACTGTTGTAAAGTATTTATTAAATTTCATGCAATAGAAAAGATATAACTTGTATGGGTATTGAGTATTTTTTCTTCCAAATTTCCAAATTTTTAATAGCATTGTTGTAGTCTCAAATTATTGGCTGAATTATTAAAATAATAATTAAACTATTTTAATATTTATCTGAAAAAATTTCATATAACTGCCATTTTAGGTTTTTAAACTATGTAATCTGAAAAAATATTTTTGCATATATTTTCAAATCTTATTTAATAATGATCTTCATAAACTTACACTCCACAGGGAAATTCTGGAAAATACAGGAAATTTAAAAATCGCCTAAAATAGAAGGGAAAATGCAGGGATTTTTGAATTTTTCTTTAAAAAATGGTGACCACTAAAAGCATAATCTATGGGATATTTTACCATGATATTTCAGATATACTAAACTACAATATTTCATTTACTATAGCATTATTTAAGTCTGTTCTGCCATTTTCCCTGCAAATAAATCTAATAAATATAGTTAGCCCAATGTAGCTCACACGAGCAGAGTAATGAGGAACCTGCGTGCTTCGGATAATCGCAGAATGTTGATTATTTTAAATAGTCTATATCTTAAAACTCCCTAAAATCAATTCAGAATTTAAAAAACTGACCCCAATATTAAAAAAAACTTAACTTAAAATTAGCCCAAAACGAAACTAACTTCACGTGACACAAAATGAGGCGTGGTTTGCTATGACGTCAAGGTATAGTAACTCAGCGAACGGAGTTAAACCAAAGCTTCCTATCAAAAAATGTGTTGCACAGGCTAAAAGTGTTAGTTTGAACCGCATTTTTTAAAAATTGTTTTTCTTTCATGCTTATATTATGTATATATAGTTTAAATATATATGTAGTGTATATCAGTTGCATCCTCCCCCTTGAGAAAATTTTTGTGAGCACCTTTCAGTATTATGAAGTAAAATTGAGGAATAAAAGAAATAAATGTCGAAACTACTTTTTTTTCAACAACTTTTGAAATAAATTCATTTTTCTTTATTTATTCTGATTCATTTTTATTTATACTGATTCATTTTTATTTATATTTGTCCATATACAGTACAGAACCCGTTATCCGGAAATCAGAAAACCGTAAAATCAACTAACCGGAACGAAATTCGATAAATTTTCTCGCCATTTTTGAAAAAAAAATTTTTTCTCATAATGAAAAATCTCATAAGATTTTACGATTTTTCTTTCTTTTTTTAAAGATGGAAATAATCATTAGTGTATTACTTCATAGTTTTTTCTTATTTTTAAGATTATTTCCAAATTTTTTTTTTTTAGTTGGGTTTAACAATAAAAAAAACGACTTTTTGTAGCGATTCAGAAAACCGGAAAAATCAGTTATCCGGAATAGCGATGGTCCCGACCGTTCCGGATAATCGGTTCCATACTGTATAAAAGTCTGAACTGTTTTGAAAGTTTTTTATTTGATGAGTTGATCCCAATTAGAGGGAATGGAATGAATGGTATATGACCTGGAATTATAAGTTTTTAGGTAAATAAAATTTTTAAAAAAATTCTCTTTTATTAATAACTTCGAAAATATTTTCTTTAATTTTTTTGAATAAATGTAAATAATGCTAAACACCTATCATTTTTTATTTTAACTTTCATAATTTTTTCTTCTAGATAAAGTTAATTATTTTTTAACTCAAAACCCTTCAGCATAATGAAATAAAATTGAGGAATGAAAAAATAAATGTCAAAACTACTTTTTTTTCAATAACCTTTGAAATAAATACATTTTTCTTTATTTATACTGATTCATTTTTATTTATATTTGTCTATATATAAAAGTCTGAACAGTTTTGACAGTTTTTATTTGATGAGTTGATCCCAATTAGAGGGAATGGAATAAATGGTATATGACCTGGAATTTAGGTAAATTTTTTGAAAAAAATTCTCTTTATTATTAACTTCTAAAATATTTTCTTGAATTATTTATTTATGTTTTTTTTTTTTTTTTTTTTTTTTTTTTTTTTTTTTTTTTNTTTTTTTTTTTTGTTTGAAGAAATTTAAATAATGCTAAACCCTCCTTTTTTTTATTTTAATTTTGATAATTTTTTCTTCCAAATAAAATTATTTTTTAACTTTAAAAAAAAAGAGCCTGTACACAACTGCTCTCTCAGAATAAAATCCTTTCATTTTAAAGAAAAAAAAAGAAAGTGATCTGAACAGCATATCATAAACATTTTAATTCAGTATAATGAATTATTCATTCAGAGAAGCTTATCAATCCGAAAAACAATCGTATAGAATTAAATTATAATTAAGCAAGTTACTGTAAATTGGTTGTAGCAACAGTATAATGCAGTAGTTGCAGACAATTTGCGAGTATTTTTTCATCGCGTTTGCTGGCTTTGCGCCAAATTTGTTGTTTTTCTTCTTTTGGTACACTAAAAAATTATTTATTTGGCATGTTTAACATAGAACTATTGCACATGGTACAATGCAACACTTGTAGTTTTTTCTTGGAGCCATTTTTCAAAATTTATACTTGGCGCGGCATATGCTTTCACCGTTTCACATGATAGGAGTCGTGGTTGTACTATACTGTAACGTCATCAGAGTGGATGGGAAACCTAGCAGCGATTTAGGGGGCGAAGCTAATCGAGCGATTTTAACTATTTATAACAAAATAACTAGTTATCGCACCGGTCTGAAATTGGTGTCTATCTTTATAAGGTGGCATGATGTTTCATTTTTAAACATAAAAAAAGGCATGCAGGTTCCTCATTGTTGTTCCCTCTTAATATATTGTGTATAGAATGTACAGGGAAAACGCAGGGAATTTTTTCCAGATTTGAGTGTCAACCCTGACTTAGCATGCTTTGTAACTACTGATAGAGACTGATACTCTAAATATTTTTTTTTTTTTTTAGGAAATATAAAATTTTACTCTCCTTTTTGGGTTAGAGATTGTTTTTGCATAAAAATGTATCCATATAGCTCTTTCATTTTTATGGATAAAATTATTTTTGTAAAATTATCTCCTGTCTACTCTCATTGTGAAAAAGCTCAGGTGTTCTTAACTTTTTGTCCCCTTCGTGTTTTATTTAAAACCATTATAATTTTCTGTTTCTATTCAAGTTCAAACTGTTAAAAAATATGCTAAATTAAATTTAAAAATGAGGGAAATGCATTTATTGTTAGATGGGTAATTGGTACTGTAATTAGTATTATAAATTATTTTAAACTATTTATTTAATAATTAAATGAGTGGAATATTACTTTTCAATTGAAAGGAATATTTTTCTTACGTTAACTTGAAATTTATTTTATATTGTTATGTTTTACACTTGTTAGCAGGACATGATTTAATTTTTTATAATCAGTCGCGAAATTTGCTAGTGCTAAAAAATACTAGTAAGAAAGCCATGGTTCATGCTAGCATTTTTAAAATCATAATCGTAATGCATATCATTGTGCTGAAAATTATTACTGTAAGATATAATGAAACAGGGTGCGTAGCGTTTGTAAAAAGTACTTAAAGGTGCTTTTTTGGGGATTTCGTTTTTAAAAGCTTTTAAAGGTGCTTTTTTCAGCTGGTGTTTTTAAAAAGTGCTTTTTTCCACAAATATTTTTTTTTTCTTCAGTGATATCTGGTGGATCCCATGCATTTCACGTAAAATGGGGTGTTTGCTACGTAATCATTCACGCCGACTTCATGTCGTACCCACACGTTATGACTTGCGCACGCGCGCACACTTAAAACCGAAACCCGAGTGCTCCAATTCGGATAGAGAATATCAGATCCTTATGAAATGTTTTTCTTTTTAATTTAATTTAATTTTATTCTTATTTATTTTATATTACTTCTAACACTTTTTAGACGTAGGGGGTAAGGGTACTTTTGTTCTGAGTTCAGGGTCAAGTTGAATTCACTCGGTGATGTGGGAAAGTACTGATTGTTTTGATTTACGTCCGTTTCTTTTTTGGTTTTTTTTTAACGCTAAAACTCTTTATTTTTCAATAATATCATTGATTGAATATGAATTTTTTGAGCGCTTGAAAATTTTTGTAAAGTGCTTGAAAAGTTTTTAAAAAGTGCTTACTATTGATCCAAAGATTTGGCTACGCACCCTGTGAAATAAAACAATTCCTAAATGGTTAATATTAAATATTTATACTAGTATAGAAGTTGTTTACTTTTTTATACTATTTTAATGCTAAAAATAATAATAATATTTCTTTTCATTATATCAAAATTGTTCCTTAAATTTGACACATTAAGCAGAATAAAAGATTTATAAATTTTTGTATCAAATTAATTTTTTATTATTATTGATGCAAATTGATTGATTAAAATAACTTTTAAGATGAATAAAATGATATTTTGGTATAGTGTCACACAGCTCTGAAAGCCACTTAAACCACATTGTACCACCCTTAAAAGTTGCCCTTTGAGATCCTTAGGTTTTAACAAAAATTTACCTTATAAGAACTCATCAAATCAAAATAAACTTAATATCATTTTATGAAACTGTGAATCATGGATTACTGCACACAGTCCATTCTAAACCTTAAAAAGAGCAGAGGGTAAGAAACTGAATCAGACTCTATATTCTCAAGTCTTTACATTTTGAAAAGTTTGTGTATTATGATAATGTCATATTAAAATCATCAAGATTTTAATAACCACGTTGAAAATAGTTGTAATAACTGCCAAAAAAGTAATCTAAAAACCCACGTATATCCTAACAAATCAGACAATCCAAAATTCATTGGTAGTAAAAATATCGTATTTTAAATATCTAAATCTTAAAAACGGTTTAGATATGAACGAAAAAAGATAACTTTAATCAGTAATGAAGAAAATTATCGTAAAATAATGTTGATTTACAATGGAAAAGTCGCTATTATAGTATGTTAAAAAATGATTATTCAAATTTTGAAATTCTCATTTAATATCTTATTAAAAATATATTTAAAATTATGTTAATTGGACCGAAAAAACAAAAAAAAATAACTCATGAGAAAACATTGTGGGATAAACAATTGAATACTCACGAATCAAGTATGTTAAAAGTAAATAATCAAATCCTTATACAGTGAATTCGTGATAACTCGAATCTGAAAGGACTGACGAAAAATGTCGACATATCGGAAGTTCGACTAGCAGTTAGTTTCGGTTTTGGACTTTCAAAATATTGTCGGATTGCATAATTCATGCTTATTACAAATCTTCTAAATGCTTACAATATTTAAGGAAAAGCTATAAAGTATATTATAATAACTTACTTTATTATTTGTACTACATTTTAAGTTTTTTTGAAGTAATCCGTCACTTTATGTTGAAGTAATCCCTTTTGAGTCTCTAGAAACAGTAAATCTTCAATTTTCTGCAGGTGCACTAACATAGAATTATCAATTCCTTCTCGACTCTCTAGAAACTTTTGAAGAACTTCAAGAGGTTGTACTATACTGTAACTTCCTCAGAGTGGATGGGAAACCTAGCAGCGATTTAGTGGTCGCAGCTAATCGAGCGATTTTAACTATTTATAACAAAATAACTAGTTATCGCACCGGTCTGAAATTGGTGTCTATCTTTATAAAGTGGCATGGTGTTTCATTTTTAAACATAAAAAAAAGCATGCAGGTTCCTCATTGTTGTTCCCTCTTAATATATTTTGTATAGAATGTACAGGGAAAACACAGGGAATTTTTTCCAGATTTGAGTGTCAACCCTGACTTAGCATGCTTTGTAACTACTGATAGAGACTGATACTCTAAATATTTTTCTTTTTTATAGGAAATATAAAATTTTACTCTCCTTTTTGGGTTAGAGATTGCTTTTGCATAAAAATGTATCCATATAGCTCTTTCATTTTTATGGATAAAATTATTTTTGTAAAATTATCTCCTGTCTACTCTCATTGTGAAAAAGCTCAGGTGTTCTCAACTTTTTGTCCCCTTCGTGTTTTACTTAAAACCATTATAATTTTCTGTTTCTATTCAAGTTCAAACCGTTAAAAAATATGCTAAATTAAATTTAAAAATGAGGGAAATGCATTTATTGTTAGATGGGTAATTGGTAGTACACGCGCTTCAAGTATGTTTGGGACTATTGTTTCTAAACCTTCTTCCTTAGCAGCACTTTCATCATTTTCTTCTGTGATCTGTATAAATTCTTCGTCGGAAAAATCACCACAAACAGCAATGTTTTCATCGGAGTTCTCAATTACTTCCTCATCTTGAAGCTCTTCTATCACAGGTTCACTCTGTGTTTCTTTAAAAAAATCCACACTTCCGGAAACAGTTTCTTATTGTTGTTTCGCTTACATCATTATTCCAAGCACTGGAAAGCAGCCTCATGGCTTCAAGTACATCAACTTTGAAAGAAATATTGTTTTCAATATCGTTTATCATTTTTCTGACAAGCCTTTTACGATAAGACTGTTTGAAGCACTTTGATACCCTGGTCCATCAGCTGCAACTTTGCTGTTGTGTTTGGCGGGAGAAACTGCAAGAAACACCCTTTATCTCACACTGAAAACTTGTTCTGTCCAGAAAACAAATTTATCATTCCCCACTGGGGCCACAGGTGTTACTAATCCCTTTCTCTCACTCTGATTAAACTTGTTCTGACCAGTTGAGTCTATTGTGTGTAGTCTATTTTGCTCGTGTTGCAAAGGAAGGGGCGAGATGTAAGCTCTTAGGTTTTTTTTCTTGCTTTAAAAGATCCAGTAATCTTTTTAAAAAAATTGAGTTAAAGGGAGTAAAATTCGAGTAATCGAGAATAATTAACATAAAATTGAAGCAGTTAATAAGCAGAAGATAAAAGGGTCGGGACCTCATAAAAAAAATCGAGTTATCGTATTTCGAGTTATAGCGAATTGACTGTATTTATGGGCATGTTTGGAAATTCTAAGCTTACTGACAACTACCTTTTAATATTTATGCTGAATTTAATGGGATATATTTTAAACAAAGATTTTACATAAAATTAAATCACACATTTGCTTTTCATCCTCACTTCTAATTGCTAATTTTTTTACAGTTATTCCTGCAATACAAAATAACTGTGAAAGTTTTAGAGTGCTTCCAAGATGATAGTGAAAAGTAAGTTAACCATTCTTTCACTCATTTCCAAGTAAGATTACTTATATGAGCTGCACTAAACATGAAATATTTTTTCAAAGGTATTAGCTCACGATAGATTTTGTATAAAAACCCAGATGGGATTGTATTTAAAACTTATATGTAGTTCAAATTTAATTTAGTTATTCAATTGTTGCTTATTAAATTGTCATTGAGGGTAACAATGAAAAGCAGTTTATATTTTATGGTGTTATAAATATTAGAACACGAAATTATATACAGGGTTGGAACATTCGCTCAATTTGCCCCTAACTATTTCTGTTTTAATCAAAACAATTCAGATATGAGAATTTTATCATCGAATTCAGTCCAGCATTAGATGGTGGTAACAGAGTTATTGTTTATTTTCATTTAATATTATTTTCATTAATTTAATATTATTTTCATATAACTTTTAATAAACTTTAATTTCATTTAATATTTTAAAATGTAATTAATCTGGTTTTTTAACTATTAATTATTTTTCTTTTATTTCTTATCAGTTTTGTTCAAATTTGCTTTTATTTGATAGGTTTTCTATTACTAAATTAATGTATTGAAAAGCTAAATTTTTATTAATTATATTCAACTTTATTTTGCTATTTAATTATTTTGTTTAAGTTTAAAAAGTGCTTCCCGAAATGCACGAAATGCTCCTCTTAATTTTTGTAAACACTTCTCTTACTGTTGTTCAAATGTTAACAGCTCTGCTTGTTTATTTATTTATTTTTTTTTTAAATGAGATTGATTTATTTTTTGAATTTGTAGCTTGTTTCTTAATATTTTTATCTAAATATCTCTGCAAAATCTTCCCATCAAGTAAAAAAAAGAGGAAGAAAAATTAGTCTTTAAAGAAAATGTTCAACTTATCAACCAACAAATTTTAATCAATAATATTAATCTTGTAAATGCTTTGTTGAATATGCTTTTATAAAATAATTTTATTTAAATCTGAAAAAATACATTCGATAACCTTTTTAAGCAGTTAAATTAATTACAATTTTGAATTAAATATTTTTTACATAATTAAAGTAATTATTAATTTAGAGTTGTGTTTAAATTGTTTTTATAATGGCTAATGTAATCAAGGAAAGAGTTCTTTGTGAGAAACTAGTTATTTTATCATGATCATGTAGTCTTTAAAAATTATTTTGCATTTTGTTAATGTATATAGGAAAAACTTTCAACAATAGGAAGAAATTATTTTTATTAGTGTGCACTACCTGATTATGGGCATGTTAAAGATCTATTATCTAGGCTTGCTGGCTATGGAACTTTTCATTGTATTTCAATGATTTAAATTGCCTATCTGTGAAATATGTTATTTTTCCCATTTATTTATTGAAATTGGACAATAATTGTCTGTTGAGAAATTTTTTTAATTAGAATTAGTGTGTAAAGTAAAATTAGGTTATTTTTCTATTAAGTCATTTATTAAATTTTACTCTCCTAGGTGTTCTCCTGGAAAACATAGGAAAGGTTACATGGGTCATGTCACTAAAATTGCTAATCATATTGCTCAATGTTCAGAAAATGGTGTAAATAGTAATTTGATTAAAGAAAAAATGAAAGGTTTGTTATTTTATGTATTTCAATAAAAATTTATAAATTATTGCTGGAATATGTTTCAGTTAAGAAAATATCTTTGTTTTCTGTTCGTATTTTTCTGAACCTTTTTGTTGCATATTAATCCTTTGCTAATTTGCTTAATTGTTACATATTAATCCTTGACATACGACTGTATGTCAACCCTCTCTGTCACTAAAGTCTTTTTACCATTCCAATCTTATGTCTCTACTCAACCACTAAAGTAAAGAACCGTACTGATCTCATAGTATTGAATAATGCAGTTTATTTATGCTGAGAGACTGTAGAGAAAAATCAATTAGTATTTTAGTGTAATACAGGGTGTGTAGAATTTTTAATAAGTGCTTAAAGGAGCTTATTTTCGTTTCTTAAAAGCCCTTAAAGCAGCTTTTTTTTATTGAGTGTTTTTAAAAAGTGCTGAATTTTCTCTTTTCGAAAATGAGAATTTTTTTTTCATTACCGTGTTGATTTTCTCCACGTATTATGCAAAAAGCTGCTTTCACATTGTTCTATTCAACGTTTTCACAATTCATTCAAACACAATGCATTTCGGCATTCTGTGGCTTATGAAAGCGCCAATCATTTTACATGTTTGATGAAATGCTTGCGAGTCCTCATGTGCATATACTAAGCTTGATTCAGTGGGAATTATTCTTGCACTATTATGTGCAACTTGACTGCATTTCGCAAGAGATTCTCAATTTCCGGCTTCATTTTCCTCCTTCTGAAATCAAACCGGAAATTTTTTATCTTTTGATGGTGGCTAATTTATTTAAGAGAAAGAGTTCTTTGTCAGAAACTAGTTATTTTATCATTATGATGCAAAGTCTTTGAAAATTATTTTGCTTTTGTTAATGTATATAGTCCTTAAAAAGTACTTAAAAGGTGTTTATTTTTTGTTGAAAAGTTGGCTATGCACCCTGTAATAGCATTTTACTTCTTAAAAAAAGATTTTTTTTTCTTTGTTACTCTAAAGATTATGATTGTTTAACAAAAAATAATTTGATCTGTATGACAACTATTTATAATCTGACATCCCAGTGTCACTATCTATACCCAATATTTTTCTTTTTGATTTGTAAGATGCACTAAAGAAAGTTCACCATGAATTAGAAGTTCTCTTGCCTTCTGAACAGAACTCAAAAGTAAAAGGACATATAGACAAGAATAAATTTTCCTCATACCCGTTCTTTGAAAAGGTTATTCATTGACTTTGATAAAATAAAATAAAATGAGATAAAACAGCCACTTATTAAAAACATCTTGAGAGATTACTAAATTAGTCCTTCAATAGTTATGATTCTAATTGTTTAAGATATAATATGCATTTTTTATAAATACTTTATTGATTGCGGATCCACTCTTTAAGCATTAAAGGTGTTGAAATTTTTTAAGACTGTGCATATAGTGGATTTATACTTGAACAGGGTTCCCACGCTCCTTAAAAGTCCTTAAAAACTGCTTAGTTTTTATTTTGAAAATTAAGGGCCCTTAAAAGTACTTAATTTTGATTCACGGTCCTTAAAAGTCCTTAATACCTAGTATCACTAGTTGGTTGGAACAATTTTTTTATCTTAGGAAAATATCCACAATTAAAAAGTACGTCTTTCGTCAAGAATGAGACCCTGCATCGAGGGTAGAACATTTTGAATGCGTGTGAGGGAAGGGGTACAAGCAAGTGAAAGAAAACACGCCCTTGTTGTTTATTTTATTTTATTAATTTTTTTCATTAAAATATTCTTTCTTTCTGGATTGTTCTGTAAGAAAAAAATTTAGTGTGGGGAGAAGGGAGCGTGATACTGCAGGTGGGTAGAGGTCTTGACTCATTTTTAGACAGTACTTAGGTACTTTATCAGCTGAAGACCTGTATTGACCTTCTACATCAGTGTTTCCCAAACTTTTTACTTTTGCATACCCTTTCTAAATTTTTCGTAACTCTGTGTACCACTAATGAAAAAAGCTTTTTTTCTATAAAAAATGGCACAAAAGTTAAAAATCACAACTAGCTGTTGACACTAC
>NC_092215.1:7378869-7409806 GCF_043381705.1 Parasteatoda tepidariorum | reverse complement strand
CTTCAATATCTATACAAGACACAATACTTTTTAATTGAATAAATTCTAATTCCTCAGAGGTGCAGTATTGCTTATCAGTGTAAGCATACAATTTTTTATAACTAAAAGCAGACTATTTTATAAAGATTTTTATCTCCTTTTATAAATGTTTCTGATTCCACTACGTTTTTTTTTTCTCTTCATTCACAATAAATTTTGTACTGAATTATTTCATTACATTTTCAATTTTTAGATATGGAATTTTTTCATTTTTATTTCAATTGATGACCTGCCTTGTCCTGTGTTTCAATATTTATGTTAGCTCTTATTTTAACAATCATTTCTGTTTCTCAGTTCTTAATTGATAAGTTTTCCTTGTACTTTATTTATTTCTTTTTTCCTGTTTGTTAGGTACTAAATATATTCTGATTTTAATCATAAAATTTTCTATATTTTGTGATTTTAATAAATCTTTAGCTTATTATAATTAGGTTTTACTTAGTTTAAAATAATTGTCTTAACCTCAATAAAGTTATATTTGTTTGTTTATTTTGGCCTTGGTTTAGTATTAGTCACTCAAAATAATATTTTTATTAATTTTATGAATTTACCATCTTAATTTATATATTTCTATCTGTTTACTTAGTTTTTTTCTATTTTTAAAATAGAAAATCTTGTTTAATCTGTATTCTTTGAGTTTTTCTTTACATTCTTAAAAGCTTGCGTGAGGTGATTAAATGCAATTTAATTTTAATTAAACACAGATTATTTGTATTAAACATTTCTTTATTTAGTTTTTTTTTAAAGGATGACCGAGTTGAAGAAAAGCTATTCCATTTTTTAATCTATTATTATTAATCTATAATGTTTTATTTGATGATAAATTATTGATCATTATGCAATTTTTAAGGTCCTTAATTTCTGGAAAAAAAGTCCTTAATTTTTTTGATAAAAGTCCTTAAAAGTGCTTAATTTTTGCTTTGATAAAAGAGTGGGAACCCTGTTGAATCTCTAGTGGTAAATAAATTGAATGTTAGAGTCACGTTTTTGGTGGGTTCGCTAGATACTTTTATGGTAACTTCCCACTCATTTGCATTAGTTTTACATTTAAAAAAATTGTTCTTGAAAGTAAGCTACTGAAATGAAGTTTGTTTTCGTCACATTTCTGTTTTTGTTTTTTTTTCCCAGCCAGTTAGTGAAATGATAAAATAAAAAAAATATTTATTATAGGCATTTCTCATTTCAATTGTTATTTATAAATTTTTAAAACATAATTTTAAGTAAAAATTTTTGTCAAAGATATAATTTTGGAATTCATTTATACTTGTACAAACATCTGTTTGAGTCATTAGGTATTTCTTCAAATTTCAATCTATTGTTATTTCAATTTAAAATAATTTCTGTTTCATTTTATGTGATTTCTTGTAAATCATTCAGATATGTAATAAATATTTATTTGTACTTAATGTTTATTTTTTATATATAATTTACGTAAAAGTATGCTAAGCAATAATGAATTTATTTGAACTCTAATTTTTATTTTCTTAAAAAATTTCAGATTTTCTCATTTTTTTAAAAAATCTTTTTAGAATTACCAGAAGATCATCAAAATAAGTGGGAAGAATTTGTATCAGAAAAGTTAGCTGAAATAAATAAGAAAAATAGAATTTATGTTGTAAGTAAACCCCTTAAATACTTCAGACTTTGTTGATTGATAATAAAAACTTTGTTGATAGCTCTTGAATATTTTTTTTTTTTTTACAGATATCTGGACCTTCAGTGCAATCTGCTGCTTCTGATGAAGATTCTGTAGATTTTAGAGAGGTTCCCTTTGGCAAAGATTCATCAGAACGTTTGGTAACTTACTGGTGTCTTATTTATTTTTTAATAATATTTAAGCTTCTAAATCTTACCTTTGATTTAGTGACTTGCAATTATAAAGATTTTACAAAATATAAACGATGCATTTAAATAAATTGTACAATAATACAAACTATATAGAGGTAGTAATTGAATGAAATATAACTATAATTGCAACATTTTCCTGTATGACGAAAATTTGTTTTAATGTGTAAATATATAATGTAATATATATGTATATAAATTTCAAATTTAAATTTTCATAGACACAGAGGAGAGAAGCTATCTCATTCTCTTAATTTCTAACTTTTGTTTTTAACTTACAAATTTTATTTTTACTCATTATTTTTTCTAAACTGTCTAATGAGTTGTTGATCAGTTTTATTTTACCTTATAAACTTCTTTTTGTAATTTGTGACTGATAGTTAAAAAATTTTAAGATTCTTCAGAATTCTTGAATTTGAAATTGTTTTTACAGGCCTCTTGTTTTGTTGCAGTTACTTATTTCATTTATTTTAATTTCATTCTATCAATGACTATCAAATTATGCATTTCAGCAATTTATTTTTATACAGTCGGCTCTCTTAGATTGTAATTTAATAGCCTTCTACTAAAAGTTGGGATTCCTTATAAAAGAAATCTATCTCTTGTAGAACAATCGAAAAAAAACCCAAAAGAATATAAAAACGATCTATACAATTATTTAGTTAAGTTTTATGAGAACAGTTTAAGCAAATAAAATTTTAGAGAGTTCAAGGAAAAATGTGTTTCACTCTTATTTTTTTTATTGAAATTTATTTTATTTATTTCAGTTTCATACAGAATTTTAAAATTTATATAGGTACTATTATGAAAATTCATTAAATGTAATTTGTTTCTCATAATATCTTAAAATAAATAAATTGGAAATAAATTCTTCTATATATAATAATATAATATATAATAATATAACATAATAATATATAATAATATAATTAACTTATATGTTTCTCAAGAAACAAGAGTCCCAATCTTGAAATAGATTCGTATAGATTTGAAACAGTAAAGAGTTTTACTTACTTAGGGTCAATTATTACTATTGACGACAAAATCACTCCTGAAATAAAAAACACTCTATCTGGCAAATAAGGCTGTCTTTGGGCTGAGACGATTTATTAAATCTAGATTTCTTTCTCGAAAAGCATTCTTAATCTACAAAACTCTTGTCAGGCCAGTTTTGACATACGCTATTGAGGTTGGATAATCACAAAACTGGTTGAAAATTGTATAACAATATTTGAGAGAAAGATTTTGCGGAGTATACTTGGTGGTGTAAATGAAGACAATAACTGGAGAAGGAGATTTAACTTAGAACTATATAAGATTTATGAACAACACGATATTATCAAATACATAAAAATGAATTGGATGGCCCACATGATTAGAATGAGTGATGACAATACAATAAAAAAGATGCTGATTTTTAAACCCAATGAAACAAGAAAATGGTAAAGGCCGCGGTTGAGATGGGCTGACTCATAGTACTCTGATTTTCTTACAATTAGTTATAAGAATTGGAGATCAAAGATAAATTGGAAGTCTTTATGGAGAAATCTTCAGAGGAAGTTATTGGCCCACATTGGGCTGTCTGGCCAACTATGATGATGATATATAGTTAACAAATCTGCACAGATGGGATTACTTACATGCTTTTTTTTTGTTTACTATCACAAATATTTTCTGTTTGCAAACGTTACTTTAAGAAAAACTTCTGTTTTCTCATGGTTTTTCCTCTTTGGTGAAAAACTTGCTATCCTTGTTTCTAATGTGAATGTTCGAAAGAAATTTCTTCGATAATTTTTTTTTTTGTTTTTGTTTTTAAACCTTACAAATTGTTGACTCTTTTTTTTAATTTGATAATCTAAAAATATGCCTAACATCTTATGCCCAATTTATGTGATTTTAAAATATGTGGCATAGCTGCTAACTTTTATGCTTTTGCAGGTTTTCTTTCCTTTATTACCAAATAATTGTACTTAAATATTTAATTATTTGTCAAGTACATTTCCTTTAAAATTATATATAGGAAACCTTTTTATCCCCTGTAGTAGAATCTTTTGAGCTGTCAGCGACAAAACTCTCTAGCACTATTATCTTTCTGCAAGATACTTTTAATAATAACAAACATATATTTTACTAGTTTAAAATAACAAAATCGCTGTGTTTACAAAAAAAAAATATATAATTTTTTTAATTAAACATTTAATAATTTTTATTCTAATATTCTGGTGATATTCTCGCATTTTGTGAAGGGGGGCTCACAAATTATCTTCGCATTATTAAATAATCATCACAATAAAGAAAATAATCACTAAATCCATAGTATTAGTTGCCGAAAAAAAGATTTATGATAAAGTCACGCAAATCAGACTCTTAAAATTCGTGTTTCGAGATTAGGTTTGTTGTAATAAATAATATCATGTAAAAATTATCGGATTTAAAAGCTAAGGAGAAATCAATAGCAATAACTGCCATAAATTTGATAAAATTATCACCTTAAAAATTAAATTTCGTATTGTTTGAAATATATCGGGATATTCAAAATCCACATGAAAATACCAATAGCTGCCGAGAATACAATAGAAACATTACATCAATTTATGCTACTATCAGCTCAAATTGAGATGGTCAAAAAGTTATTATCCAAATGCATGTTCAAATATTACGTGTAAATTTTTGTAGAAAGGAAAAGAATTTTTTTTTTTTGATCTTTTCAAAAGAAACATCTTTCTGCGATAATGTTGCCGAGTCGCTGCTATTCTGCCATGGTTTTTTATTAAGCTGTGATTCTTTTTATTGCTGTCAAAAATAAATAAATTTCTACCTTAATTTTAATTATATTTTTTTATAACTGGGTAAAATCAACTACAAAGAAACCTGAAATCATCTAGCTGTTTTGTATAGCCATGTATGTTAAAGCCATTTGTAAATTATTTTTATAGGACTTTTCGGATTATCGTATGCATGAAATTACTAGTAATTTTGTTGACCAGTTTGGTTTCAATGATGATGAATTTGGTGACAGCGAAGAAAGTTTGATGTAAGTAAATACTGTGTGAAATAAGAAATTTGTGTTCTGAGCTATTATAATTTAATATACATTTTGTTTCAGTTATGCTAAAAATGCCCTGAATCCCTTGTCTCAAAATTTCCAAATTAGTGAAGGAAATAATATGGTAAGTTGTAAATTTGTTTTGTTTTAAGCGTATAATTTTTTTTTTTTTTTTTTTTGCTTGTTGATCTTTCATGTAACATTTAAAAAAAAGATTAAAAAAGCTATAATTTGCATATTTGACTTCTTTAGAGTTCCTTTTTTTGTTTGCGCAAAATTATTTTGTAATAGAAATTTCTTTCTTTCATGTGATTTCAAAGGTTCTGTGACATATTCAGTAGAAGATATTGATAATACAAGCCTTAAAATGTGAGGATATGGAATTTTGAGTTATTTAGATTATTTCACACAGCATTAAATTTGAAAGTAATTTTTTTTTAAGTGCAAATATTTTAAACACAGAAATAAGCATTTGAATATTTCTTATCAAGAGTATGAAAACTAACAACAAATTTTGAAATTTGTGTTACTTAAGAAATAGTATTTTTGTACAGCTAGTGAACAGTTACTTCTCAGGCTTTCAGAGGTCCATTTCCATTACCAATCCATTTTAATTTTTGTTTTTTAATTCCGCGTTTGATTTTTATTTTAACTAAAATTGATATTCTAGGGTCTAAAAATGTGTAACAATAAACTTCTATGAAGCATTAGACTTTTAAATAAACAATACTTCTACTTAACATCTTCATACCCTTGTGTATATAAAGTCTCAAGCTAATTTTCCCAGACTATCCTGTTCTTTGTAAGTCTTGTTTCCTGCCAGCCAGGTATGACAACTTGCTGCAACTCATTCAAAATTATTTGCTGTATGGGAGCTTGGGTTTTCCTTTTCATTTTTTCCCCTTTGGGTGGCCGGGTAAGTGTGACATCTTACTTGTGAGCCTCCATAAAACAGGCCCAAGCCAGCTTCATTTGCATTTAGAAACTCTAATTTTTTTTGACTCTGAAAGATTTGAATTGAATATCTTGTTGAGACTTAAAATTTTAAATGTATATCTCAAGCACTTGTTTTGAAAGGTTTCTAACATTTATTTCTCTGCCTTTATTTGTTTCAAGGTCTTAGCGCCATATAAATGAACTCTGGTGCTACAGCCTTGTGTACTGATATCTTTGCTTTCATTTCAATATTCTGAGATTTCCAAAACTTGATTGAACTTATAAAACATGTCCATGTTTCCATGATGCATTGTTTCTTGTCATCACTGTTTTCTTCTATGTTTATCAACAACTGAGTCAAAATAGTTATAGGAATCTACATCATATTGTTTTTAGATTTGTTTTGATTCTTTTCATTTATTTTTGGCACATTAGTTTTATTAATGTACAAGTCAATATAGTTTAAATATTTGTAAAAAAAATTTTATTTCAAATCTACATGTTAAGATTACAAGGTAATAATTTCATTTACACAGCTAAGATCAACAATAGTAAAGCTTGAATTTTGTTAATTTTTGTTAGTGGTTTGTATTTTGTTAACTTCTTTTTAAATGCTTGTCTGCAACTGGTCTGTATGTTAGTAAAGCCACTTGGTAGAAGAGAGGGTGTTTAAAAAAGGTACCAATAATTTGGAAACACTAAAAATTTGATAGAAACATTTAACAGTTAACCACTTATTTTTTTCTTTCTCTTTTTCTCTTATATTATTTCCTTAAAAGACAAGAAATACGGCTAATGTCAGAAAATTACTGTTCATTTATAAACTAAGTAAATACAATTAAATTGATAGATGTATCTTCAATGAGAGAAATATGTTGCTTATTTTTGTATAGTTTATTAAAATATTCATATCTGGTATTTATTAGCTTTAACGCATTTCATGATAGATTCATTTCCAAGTTTATTTCTGTTTTTAGATTTTACAAAATTTATTAAGATGATCCATTTTTCACACAAATGCAACTCTACGATGTCAAGTAACTCTTCAAGAGTATTATATTAGTAATTCGGTGTTATAAGAACCCTGATTACTGTTATGAAGGTGTAGCAGAAAAGAATTTATATATATATATATATACAGTACCGGTCAAAAATTTAGACTCGTATATTTTTCAAAACTTTCAAAAATAATTATATATTTCTGGCTTAAACATGTCATTTATCAAACATGAACATCAACAAACTTCACAAATTGCTATCTCCATTTAAAACTGCTCATTATTTTTTCATTTTGTATCTATTCTGTAGTTGATTACGAAATGAACGAAAGTGCATGTAAAATTCTAAAAAAAGTGCAATTTATTAAAAAATTTCATTAATTTTTAGGTTATAAACAATTTACTTTTTATCTTTTATTAACCCACTGGCGGTTAAGGAAATGGGCAAAATTGGGAGAATGTTTCTCCCCTACACACAGTTCCCCTATCAATTAACATGGGAAAACCGGTTTTGCTATGCAGAGAAGACTGCAGGTTAAAATGCGACTTTTTACGTGCAGAACCGTCAGTGGGTTAAGGTTCATTATAACTTAATTTCGTGTACATAGCACATTTAAAATATTGATATAATAGCCTTAATTTGCTTGAATAACTTGGACATAGTAAAAACAAAAGTTAAGATTTTTTTATGTAATTTAATACAAAAATATGGGTCAAATGCCAGGTATAAGTGTCGAAACACATGCAATTATTATTGCACTTCATTGAGAAGGCTATTAAAGTAGACTAATTGCCCTTAAAAACTAATGTTTCACAGACCACTGTTGTCAGAACTTTGCAAAGGAAGAAAGAAACTAAATAAGAGCCACCAACTATGAGGGAGACCTAGAATAATGTTCAAGCGTGAGGATAAGTTTATCTGCATTCAAAGTAAGCGCCAGCGGTTCCCTCGAGAAATTGAATTTAACAAGGCAGAAAACTGTGTCTGTAACTACTGTACAACATCGACTGTGCAGCTGCTAAAGGTTGTGCAGCTGATAGAAAACCTCTTTTGAAAAACCAAAACACATTTAAACGCCTGCAATAAGTTAAAAAAAAACATGTTAACTGGACTTTAGAACAGTGGTCAAACGCTTTTTTACTGACATGTCAAAATTTGAGTTGTTTGGAACCAAACTAAGGCAGTATGTTCGTCATTCAGTTGGTTAATATATGTCAAATCAATGTTTACTGCCAACTTTTAAGCATTATAGAGGTTCCGTCACAGTTTGGAGGTGTTTTACCGGTGACAAAGTTGGAGATCTTGAAAGAATAGAGGGAGTTATAGATAAAAAGTATTATTACAGAATATTGCAGCATTACGCTTTTCCACGTGGACAGAGAATTGTTGGTCAAAGGATTTGTTTTTCAGCAAGATAACGATCCAAAACATTCATCGAAATTGTGTAGAGGCTTGTATCAAAAAAAAGTACTAATATACATGGATTGACCTCCTCACTCCTCCGATATTAATCCATTGAGCTATTATGGGATTAACTAAATAGAATTGTTAAAAAATCAGATGTACTAATCAAACCAAATTTTGGGAATCTTTACTTAGTTGCTGCTACCAGATCTCAACTGGAACATTGCAAAAACGAATAGAAAGAATACCAGAAGTATGCACTGCTGTGATCAAGGCTAAAGGAGTATATTTCGAAGAATACAAGATTGGATGAAATTCAGAAGTTAAACATAAAATTATAGCATTCCTTACCGCATAAGTGTCAAAATAAAGTTAATTTGTCAAAATAAAGTTAATTTGTTGTGATTTTAAGTTTAAAAACATTGTTATTTGTTCATTTTTAAAAGTTCAAAAGTGAGTCTAAACTTTTGACCGGTGCTGTATATGTATGTATATATATATATATGTAATATCAGGGTTACATCCCTGATATCATGGGTTGATTTTAGCTCAAATAAACCAGTCGTGAACCAAAATACCCCTTCAATAGCTTTATTTAACAGTAGGCTGTTGGTGGTAACAGTTAGTACCCATTCTCCACACTGGAGGAGGGATGGACAGCACTCTCGGACAATTCCAACAGAGTTTATCAGGATCACATCATGTTGAAAAGACACGCAAAAATGATTGTTCCTGCATTATATTCTAACAGAAAATGAGATAAAAAAGGCTCAAGTCGTGCATACCTTGTAACTCTACGCATCATCGATAATCATTTAATGCTTCCTAATATGGAAGTGAAAGAGGGTAAGACTTTAAAAATAACTCCTCCTTTGAAATATAAATCTAATTATAATTCATTGGTATGTTTTCAGCCTTGAAGTCCCAAAATAGAATATTTCTACACCTATTCTTTACCAAAGACATTTTATGAAAACGAAAGAGTTTTAATGCTTTTATTAATACAAAAGTATTTTTATAATTTTTGAATTACATATATATATATACTGTGTGATCTCTTCTCATTCAGGGTGCACCATTGATGCATACATTGATATTACATTAAAAAAAATTATGATTTTGTTCATTTCCTCGAAGAGCAGTGAAGTTTGTTTTTACAATAGCTAAGACAGAATCTTGAGTGAAAAAATTAAATTTGTTAAACTAGATTAATAAATTAAGTCTTATTTGAATAGTTTTTAAAAAAATTTTAAATAAATTCTTTTTATTTTAGATGAATTGTGAATAAGCATAATTGATGATATTAATTCATTGTCATAATTAAAATATTGATTTTTGTAACTAAAAAAATTGAAAAAAGAAGTCAGCAGAAACTCATAATTGGTTTCAGATTTTAATTTAATCACCAATACAGTGCAAAATTTTTGCTGATTTCAGGGCAGAAATGAAGTGTTTGAAGATCTATGTCGTTCTAAAGTAACTCCTGAATTTGAGGATATGTTTCGCTCTAAAATTAATCCAGAAAGTGATGCTGAAATATGGACTGACCGAGATCAATATAACTCTTCTTTTAGTTCATGCTTTAGAATCAAGTAAATAGAAAATCTTCATTGTTAACATTCATATATTATTTGAAATACTTTATCATTTGATGTTATTTTTTAGTAGGTCGGTTGAAGAAAATAATAGTAGTGATTCTGATGAAGAGTCACAAGTATTTGAAGCTGAAAATACTCCTCCTATCCCTCTAGCACCTGAAGAAATAAAAATGGAGGTTGATAATCATGACGGTACATATTTTAGATATTTTTTCTTTGTCCAAGGTCTAATTTTTCTCATTAATGTTTATTAGGCTTAACCGCTTCTCTGATTATCCTGAATTAACTCCGGTATGCATATATTGCAAATATTTATTATCCCGTAAAAATTCAGACGCAGAAGCGGAATTTATCAGTATGTTTTGAGAAAAATAGATGGTATATCACTTTACTGGTGTACACTTTGTGTTATCCCTTGCTTTAAAAACTATCATACAAAGACTAATATTTAACTCTTTTCATTTGCCCGAGATAACTCGGGATAGTAAACTGATGGTAAAATAAATATTTTTTAGGTATAAAAAAAATTCAAATTTCAAGATTCTTAAAACTTGTGTATTATGTTTTGTTTTAGTTCCTTGTATTATTAATGAAATAAAACAATATGTTGATTTTTGCATTTTTTAAAAAAAAAATTGTAAGGGAAGCGATTGAGCATAGTAAAAAGATAGAAGTTTTTAATTCATTGCCACTAAATTTTGTTCTTCATCTAGTCGAAATGCAAATTTCTTTTTGTTTATGTAGCCATTTTTGATGGAGTTCCCATGGAAGTAGCTCAAGCAGCAATTTCAAATCCATGGGGAAGTTCTGAAGCATGTTCTTCTTCCGATGACCAAGGAAACTGGGCAGATTTTAGTAATTTTGCTTCATTTGGCTCATCAACCCCAGCCTCCGAAGAGTAAGAATCAGTTATTTAAATATGCTTTTATGTACTTGCCTTTATTGTCTTGAAACCTGAAATGAATATTTTAAATAACTTTTTCATATTTACAATAAATAAAAGTCTCCACGAAAATTCCATATTGCAGTTGAATTGTGTCATTCAGTCTCTCACGAAATCTAATATAATAAAACCTCACTACAACGATATTTTTGGGACCAAATAAATATATTGTTGTAGAGGGATATATTGTTATATCGAGGGCCTACATACTTTGAGGACACTATAAGATTTTCTTTTTTAAATTTTTATGTTATATATGTATTAACTATAAATATATATATTAATTTGCAAATAGGTTATTTATGGTTAAATATTAGAAACAATTGAAATAAAATAAGATCGCAAACATACCTGTAAACAGTTTTAATTAAAAATAATTTATATTTTTGTTTGTTTATTCATTCTTCTGACTGTTAAGTCAACAGTGAGTCTTTATCTTGTCAGAAAGAAAATGCAAAAGAGGATAAAATAAGATTTTTTACATTATTTGAACGCCATTAATAAATGGAGCAAATAATTTCGAAATTTGGAGGGAAAAAAAGTTTTACAGGGGTTTATTGCTTAAGAGAATATCGTAATATTGAGAGGAGAATAACATTAATTCATATGAAAATTCATTGGGACCACAAAAGATTATCGTAATAGAAGGAGTTATTGTTGTATCAGATATCCTAGTTGCAAGAATTCACTGTGTTTGAAACATAAAAAATATATTTTTAAAAAAAAACTGTACTGCATAGATAAGATCTGGTTTAGAATTTTCTGGAATTTGGTTAGAGACCTGAAACAATAGGGGATTTATGTTTCTGAAACTAGGTAGGAACCCTGTTTCACCCCGCTTAATTTTAATGGTAATTCAATGTTAGTGAACTCACCCTATGTTATGTTTTTTTCTCTTTGATAAAGGAACTAGAACTAAATTTCTGTTATTTTTTTCATTGTTGTTACAGTAAGTATTCAGTATTTTACCATTCATCTTCATCACATTTTTCATAAAATATCAATATCATCATCATTAGTTTTTCTTAACTAATCTATTTCGAATATTTCCACTCTTTTTAGAGTTTTGTGTGCTCCACATATTAACATTGAACTTCTATAATGAATATATATGAAATAATGGTATATATTATCGCTAAACATATGACTATTAATAATATATCTAGTGTTTACTAACTTTAAAGATTGGGTATTGCAACTGTATTTGAATGAATTATATGAAAATATGTCATGAAGATACGAATGGCTTACACTTATAATTAATAGAGAAAAACAATACATCAATAATTGAGAATGATTGACAACGAGTCTCCTTTTAGATCTTTAGTATTCTGAGCTCATAAACTTGAATTATGAAGACATTTGGGATGTAAATAGACTTTTAAAATCATGAAAATATTCCAATTATTTCTACATCTAACTTAAAAAATGAAAAAAAATTTTTATATATGTATATATATATATGTATATAGCATAATAAATAAATACAAAAAAAACGAAGAAAATTAAGAAAAACAATAAGTTTGTGTATATGTCTATATATATATATATATATATATATATATCACATTTAAATTTAGTAAACATTTTTAGAGATTAATGCGAGTTAACTAAAATTTGTAACTGTTTGTTAACTGTTTAACTCTTAGACTATTTTTGATCACACTTTGGCTATGTAGTTAGTCTTAAAGCTTTTATCAGAAATAGCTTTTACCGTATTTTTCGTCGCAAGCGCCGCACGTCGATAAAAATGAAATTTTTAAAAAAAAAAGTTATAGTAAGCGCCGCAATGGCGCTAAACCGGGCATATCAGCATCCTTTTAGAAGAGACCTTTAAATTACCATTTAGAATATCTGTATAATAAAAAATTAAATTTTTTTATGCATTTCATAAAGTAAAGTTTTAATTTCTAAATTATAATAAAAAATTTCTTTTTCAGCAAAAAAAAAAAAAAAAAAGAAAACAACAAAACGATATAAAATAAAGTTGTTCTTACCAGTTGGCACCGCGCCAAAGAACAGAAGAACAGCAAAAAAATTATTTATATGTGCAGTAGCTACGCTGAACTGATTACAGAAATCAGTAAAACAATGTAATAAGAAAAGTAAAATAAAAATTTATTATATGAAAAATTTTAAAATAAAAAGATTTTAAAATTTATTACCGTTAACAATTTGAGGAAAAACTAATACATAATAACGAAACAGCTAATAATAACGAAATAACTAACAATAACAAGAATAATAAATAACTAAACAAGCCCCAAAAAAATTCTGAAGGAATGAGAGAAGAGGAAATAAGTTTCACTTTCACAATCTTAGGGGGTGGAATTTTAGTGGGTAGAATGCCCTCTCCTTCAATGGAAATAACCCAATGTGACTCAACTAGAAAGAGAAGAAAATGTTTAAAAGAGGGGTGTACCCCACCTCCTCCACGTGTCATTTCTACTGGAGCTGATTAGGAGAAATCAATCAGTTATATTTTAAAGGGGTTGGGGAAAAGAAAAGGGTATGGGACCCCTAATCCAGCATTCCAAAATTCAGCACTTAATCTGATCTAATTTTTTTTTTCTTTTTTTTTAAGAAATTTATATTGATAAGGTAAAAAAAAAATCAGCTATATTCTTTTTATTTGGAATTTTATTCTGTTTAAGTAACTTACTTTATTTTATCTTTTAAAAATAAAAAAGAAGCTTGAAAAAGAAAAATAATAAATATTTCTCTCCTCTGTTTGACCATAAATTGGCCACACCCAGTTGACATTGAAACTACCATGTAGACAACAAAATGAATTCTATCCCTTTTGCAGTTTTTTATTCAATTTATTAATTTTTTATTTTGCCGCTTTTTATTAGTTATTAGCTGCTAATTTGTTTTTTTTTGTTAATAGTTAGCTTGTTTTTTTTTCTTCTTGGTAATAGTTGTTTGCTTGTTTCTTTTATTTTTAACGTTATTAGTTTTTAGCTTGTTTTTTGTTGTTATTCATTGTTAGTTTCTTAGCATTAATTGTTACATTTTTTTTTCTTTTTTTGTAGTTTCTTGTTAGCTTTTTTTTTTTCTTGCGAGGTAAGTGTCTTTTGTTAAAACAAAATGTTAGCTAAAAGAAAAAACGAGAACTATGATCTCGCTCCAAAGAAGGAACGATTATTTCTTCTTCATAGGATTCGAAATATTTCTTCTTGATTATATTATATAGATTATTATTTTGATTAGTAAAATTTCTTAAGATGGTCCAGTTTTAAATTCACCCCATCATAATCTACGATCGAAACTTGACTAAATTTATCGTTTATCGGTTTTTCTGAAATTAACAATGGAATTGAATTATAGTAATATTAGGGGGCTATATTGGAATTTCCGAAAGAGATCCAAAGTTCGGAATTTCGTCAGTCCCGTGAGTGTCCGATTTAGGGTCCTATTACTTCCTTTTCTGTTCGCTCAAATTACAATTGCCGATGTTCTGCAGCAGATAGCGATACGGGCGAATATTTTGTCGACTTCGTTATTAATTTTTTTTACTAGTCTTTCTCTCAGAAAAATATTTCGTCGGAAGCGCCGCATGTAGGAAAAAAACAACTTTTTTTTCGATAGCACCGCGACGCTTCCGCCGAAAAATACGGTGATTAGAATCAAAATATTTGTAGTTCAGAGCTGGAAAAAATCATATTTTAATAATTTCTTACAAAAACTTCAAATAAGCCAGTGCTTTCAGATGTATTTATTCTTTATTAAATGTAAGTAAAAATATTTTCTGATTATATCCCATACTTTTTTTACATTAAACGAAATTTACATTCTATTTTTAAAGTATTTCAAAAATGTATTATCTCTACTTTTGACCTTTGCTTTTTTTTAATAAATAGTTCTGATGGTGTAAGCTCGACTGTTACGGTTGCAATGGAAACTTCAGACCCAAGCAGTGTTAAGTTTTGTAAGTATTTTATTTTGTATTGTTAGAATACCACAATATTGTTTAGTTTTGCATAATTTTCCAAATTGAAGTATTTACCTTAAATAAACATTTTTCTATAAAATTAAACATTATAAATGTGTTTTCTCATTCGCAAATTGTTTACAAGTTTTAACTGTGCTTCAGTTATATGATTTCAATAAAACTATTCTTCATTAATCACTTTGATGTAGTTTATTTTCATTTTTTAAAATTTATTTTCCACTAAAAAAGCTTCTGTAGTAATTATTTCACTAATAAAGTAAAAATTTTTATTCTTTTTATAGTAAAAAATATAATATTTTTTAATAAAAATTAATATAATATATACTTAATGTAATATATATACAGTAAACCCACACTACTGAACAAAATGTTCGTTCCCATGCCTCTACACATGTATGTTATTTTTGTGGATATAGTGAATCAAAAAAAAGAGAGGAAGTTTGATATTCTGAATTTTTTTTCTGTCTTCGACTAATTTATTTTCTTTATTTTTTTGTGATAAATATAGTGAATCAAAAAAAAAAAGAGAGGAAGTTTGATATTATGAATTTTTTTCTGTCTTCAATTGATCTATTTTCTTTATTTTTTGTGATAAATTTGAAATTTCTACTTCAAAATAAATACATATACCAATTTTTAAAACCATCTATAGCATGGAATGTAGCAATAAGCATTTTTTCTTGTTTGCTTCATTATTGAATTGGTTCAGCATTCAGAGAAGCTGCAATCGTCTAGTATCGGGACAAATGCTTCAAGTTAAAGCCGATGAATTTGTTAAGCAATTAGGTGAGACCACTTTTATGTGCTCGAATGGCTGGTTTGACAGTTTTAAAATTTGGAATAACATAAATTAAGGAAAAATTGTCAGAGATTCAGAAAGTGTTACCATATCTGATGTTGAGGATTGCTCATCAACTAAAGATTACTAATTTTTTTTTTTGTACGCGAGACGAAGAGTAATAAAAAATAAAATCAACATACTTTTGTTACTACCTATTTTTCATTCATTTTTGTATTTGATTTTATTCGTCATTTATTTAAATAATGTCGTGTAATAAAAGGGAGGGATTGAAACCATTTGTGTTTGCAGAACGGACATAGTGAATTTCCTGTTATAGTGAACAAAAATTTCGGTCCCTTGAAGGTTCACTATAGCGGGGGTTAGACTGTATAATGTAATATATATAATAAAGTAATATATAAAATATAATAAAAATAAAGTAATATTTTTTAATCTTTTTTTTTTGTATCAGTCCCCTGTGTGGTTTAAAATGATTGAATAATGCTTTGATAATTACTCTCCATTTTTAATATGGGATTGCCTAGAAAGCAAAAATTTAATGCTCTGACGTTTTGTTTTGAGCTGTCCTTTCCCAGAAACCTAAAATGTTCACAAGTCACACTCTAAGGCTTTTGATTCCTGTATTTTCCAGTAGACTACTGGATTTTGCCAGTTTCTCGTGGTCTGCTGGTTTAATAAAAATTCTCCTGGTTTTTTGACATTTTTAGAAAATTCCTTGAAATTCAGTAAGTCTCCTAAAGAAATCCCCATTGAGCTTTTTTTGAACTAATTATTGCTTGCTTGAATATTTAAATACATATTACTGATACATAATGAAGAGAGTCTCATTTATAAAAATCAGTTAAAAATTTTTTTTGTTCTAAAATATTGTTTTTTATTTAAATTAAGAACCCTTTTTAAATTAATTAAAAGTCTTTTAACTATCTTTGATGAATTAAATGCTTATTACTATTCAAAATTATGAGTAAACATAATACAATGCATTTCAAATTCATTTAATGTCAATAATAGCTACAAAGTATTGCAGTTTTTCCATTTTATGGCATTAAAAATCCCTAAATGTGTAAAATAATTCCTATGTGTAAAATATTTAGTACATTTGCAACAATTATCATGAAATTTATATTATTTCGTAAAATGTACTGAATTTTTTCCTATCTATGTTTGCAACTAAGTGAATGACAATTAAGAAAATATGTTATTTTATATAGTTATTTATTATTTTATATGTTATTTTATATGATATTTTATATATTTGACTCATTTAAAAAATTAACACATTCATAATTTTATTTTCTTCAGCCATCATGTTTTACTGTAAAATTTGTAATTTGTGCAAAATAAGAAGTGTGTGTTAAACAGAGACCTGGTGGTAACTTTTAGAAATGATTGTTGAAAATACTGTAATTAAATGGAATTTGTTAATTTATTTTAAATCATTAAATTTATTTTTATTTTATAGTTACAACTACCAGTGAAATATCTGAAGCCAAGGCTGAAACCAGTGTGTCCAGTGAAATTATTAGTTTTAGTAAATTTACGGAAGAAAAGTAAATGCATATTTCATTCATCTACTAAATAAATACATCAGTTGCTTTAGTGCAATATTGCAAAAACTATTATTAGCTTAGTAGTATGCATCTTATATAAATTATGAATGTTTCGACAGAGATTTGTAAGGTAAACTGGGAGAATTAAGACTGAAAAGCAGTTCAGTGTGTATAAATGTCCCATCTATCTATAAATGTGTGTATAAGTGTCCCGTCCTAATTTTCCCCATTTTCCTTTCCTGCAATTTTATAAAGGTAAATAGAATCAGATTCCTACTTTCTTCTTTTAAACGATGAAATCAAATCTTGTACCATAGAAATGTTGGCACTTTAGACAGTTTATTTAAAATGATTTCAATAATTCAATTAACCAATTATCTCAGAATTTTCAAGATATGTGCTAAGGAGCTCTTCTCAATTTTTTTAAGATTTATTTTAATAAGAATATTAAATCTTCATATAGGTTCTCAGTATGTGATTATGCCAATTAAGGGTTCAATAAATAATGTCATTTTAAAAGAAAAAACATTTCCATATAACTTAAAGTGAAATTATTGAAAAAGGTTATAAAAATCTTTTTCCTTAATTTTATTGTAGTTTAATTTGTTAGCATATTTAAGATTCATGATATGATTTTTTTTTTTTTTTTTTTAACATTGCTGTGGCGTGTGTGGGATTAAGACCTATTAATTCAATTATTTGTCACTTTCAATGAACTTTCCTTTGTGTTGACCTTATTCCATATGTTTGGCTGAATTTTAAAAAAGAATTTTCTACCTAGCAAGTATGCTTATCGAGGTTTATTTACTGATATTTAAAATTCTTCAGCTAAACGTAACAGATTAATAGCTGCACTTTTCTATTCAAGTATGCAGGCTCACCAAACTACTATTTTACACCCAAAGCATTGCAATTATTAACATTAGTTATAGTAGTTACTTTATTCATTTTGAGCCTTAAGTTTCAATAAATATGTTATTAAAACAAACCAAATTATGTTTTAAAAGGCAAATTTCAAGATATGTCAAAACATGTATGATAAAATGCAATGGAGAAACAAATTAAATAAAAGAATGAATGAAGTTATGCTACATTATTAGGTGAAATTCTTTGCCTAGTTTAAATCAACTGAAGAAATGCTATGCTTTATAATATTTAAGATTGTTTGCGTAGTTTAGTTTAAAGATGGCAAACCTATGGCATGCGATGAGTTATTTCAATAGCTCACAACTGATGTATAAATAGCTCTTTTATTACCTTACATCAGTGTTTCCCAAACTTAAGACTTTTGTGTACCCTTTCTAAATTTTTCGTAACGCTGTGTACCACTAATAAAAAATATATGTATTTTTTACTATAAAAAATGCACAAAAGTTAGAAATTACAACTGGCTGTTGACATCACTAATTATTAACTGTTAACTCTGCAAAAAATAGCCAATAGAAAAATACGTAATCGTAAATTTTCCTGGTTAGCTTTGTTTTTAAATAAAAGTTCTTGAAATTTTCATTTGTTGCAAGATATTTCGCATAACAACGCATACCCCCGCTAAACTGTTCCCCTACCCCTGGGGGTATGCGTACCACACTTTGGGAAACACTGCCTTACATTAACAGTAAATAATATTTCAAATATTGAAAGAAAAAAAAAAATTTTTTTTGACTAGCAGCTATTAAACGTGCATTCAGAAACTGCTATAAGGTCCAGTAGGTGAGACTGACTTTTTTCTTGGAAAGAATAGGAAATAGGATGGGTTACAAAGGAAGAACTTAAACTAAATTGCTAATTGCAAAACAGTTTCAGTTTTGGTTTCTCATAACTGAATTTTAAGATAGTATACAGCAAAATTGATAATTTTGTGTTATATCAAACTGATTTTTTGCAAATCAGTTTCTTATAATAGTTTAGACTAAATAAAAATCTGAGAAAAAATGAATAACCATACAAAAACAGACATAGCTAAAATAAAAAAATTTCCAATAATAAAAGAAAAGTCTTTTCGCAAACTATTTATCAATTCTCGTAACTGACTACCAATCCTTTCACTCGATTTCCTTGACAGTTTGAAATCAAAGTAAGTGTAAAAGGATGTTGTTTTAAAAATAAATGTGACAAATTGCACGGCAAATGAAAATGCTAAATATAATTTCTCTGGCATACGAACCAAAAAAGGTGCACCATCCCTAGTCTAGTGATTCCATTTTAAAATTGATAGTGCAAAAAAGAAAAAAGTTTCAGTACTTTAAAAAGAAATTAGCATCTTCTAAAAAAAGATCTCTTCCATTTCTATGTTTTAAATTTGTTCATAATTTTAAAAACTAAGATTAAATTTTTTTAAAATATGCTGTTTAGTACCATTTTAAATTCTTTCATCCTTTTATGGGTATAAATAAAGCACTCGGTATTCATTTTCTTTGGTAATAGAAATTTTTATATTGTTATTTTTTTGAAATAATAATTTTATACTCTTAATAAATGCATATTTCATGTAGCATAATATTTGGTTCCTTTTTTCCTCCACACTTAAATAATGAATAAATCTATATCTGCGTTAAACTAAGTATTTTATAAACTATTATTTAGCAAAGTTTTATTTTTGTTAAATATAGAGTTTTCACTTCTTTTGTTCACCAAGAAGCTCTTGATTAATTAAAAAAAGAATTTTTATTTTTTGAAAATCTATTGTTACTACACTACATTAAAACTAATCTGTTCTGATTTTTCTTTCATGTTAATCAATTTGATGTGCTTGCCAAATTATTATTAAACATATTAATTTCTACAGAAAGACAGAAATCTTACCAGATTCCACTAGTGATTTACAAGCAAATTCTGAAAGTGTACAGTCTCCAAAAACTGTTTCTGAAGGGGAAGCAGATTCAAATGTCATTAATCCTAGCAGGTATCTAATTTTTTTCTTCTTGATATTCAATTTTAGTCTCTTTCTAATTTAAAAGTTAATAAATCATTTGTCATCAAACCACACAACCAATGAAGAAAATAACAAAATAAAGTTACTAGAGTCTCCCAAAAAGTAAAGAATATTTTGGCATTTTTAAAAGCAGAAAGTATCAACACAAAGCTTTAGTTACAAATTCGCAATAATTAAAAAATTTTTAGTTTATTTTTTCAATGTAATCATTTCTAGCACTGTAGGCACTTGTTTTGTGACACCAATTATTCAATTTCAATGTTATTCTTTAAAATGTCAAAGATTTGAGCCAGAATTTCTTTTTTTCTTTTTTTTTTTTTTTAATATCTTCATAGTTATGAACTGTTTTTCATTCAAAAATGTTTAGGTTTGCGATTAGAAGTTTTTTACTTCTTTACTTAAAAAGTCTATTTGAAAACATTGTGCCTTTTGCTCATAAAAATATTTTTTGGTAAAAAAATTAACTAACAAAGCTGTGTCAAACTAGGAGTGTCGTTCCGGCTCAATTCCTTGACTGCAGATGAATATAGCATCATAGATGACATCATGCAGATGAATATAACATTAAAGTATAGTAATACTATATAATAAATTGAGTAAGGCATTGTAATTTTTTTTTCATCTCTGAAAAGTAATTTATATGAAATTAATAATTGTCCTAGTTCTAGAATAATAGGAAAATAAAATAGTCAAAATAACTTTTTTTGCTCTGGATGGTGATTTTAACAGCAAAGAGTGCTGTACTCTTTCCTACACCGAAACATCTATGTAATTATATCCAGTCTACTCTATTCTTGCTATTCGCCAACATGTATTCACTTGTTGACTTTTGTCAATTTGTTGTTTAAAGTAGCACCAAACTGAGCCCCTTCAGAGGCAGGAAAGCTTTTAGTTATTAGCTCGCAAAAAGCTGAAACTAACGATCAGATAGTTAAGAAGCTAGTATTGTAGAGTTGTATTGTGTACGTAGCCTACTCAGTCCAGTAAAATAAATTTCACTACCAGGTACCTGGACTCAGCCAATTTTACGGGTATCTAGTGCCTGGTAACAATTGTGTTTGGTTAAAATTATGTTCAGTATCATAGCAACCTTATTCATAAAACTAATTGTATTTTTAGAAATCAGTGTATTATATCAGTTTATTAACAATTAAGCTGAAAGAACTGATTTTGGTATAAACATACTTTGGTTTTGTGTCAAATTTTAATTTAGAAAATCTTTGTTAAGTGGATGAGATACCTTTGGGACAGAGTTATATGTTACAGAGTTATATGTTTGCTAAAGAGCGGTGTCCACTGAGGAGAAAGAAATGTAAATTCGCAAATCAATGCTGAAAACTGTTTTATCTGAGTTCATGTAATATTTAAATAAATGGGAAATTAGAAATAGAGAAATTCATTTTTATTTATTTAAAATTAATAAAATTCAAAGTTATCTGTCAAAAAATATACGTGTATTACTCTTATACTAAATTTGCTTTCAGCAAATAAATAAGTCTATTCAAATGTTTCTATTATTTAGGTTTTTAGGTGCAGTTTATTATGTATGTATAATTGACAGTTACAGTTACAAACGAAACATAAATATTTTCTTACAAATGACACATTAATTATTTTAATTTTTATTTAAATATCGTTAAGAATTAATTTCTTAGTTAATAAAAGCACATGATGAAATTGAGATAATTGTTTTAACAAAAATTTCCACCCAAAATGTTTTGAAAGTAAGAATTTTTTTATTTTGTAACTTGGCAAAAATCTCACTTCGAGACATTTTATTTCGGTATAAATTGATTTACATTTGAAACATTATTGAAAAGTAGCATGTTGGCTAAATTGGTCATCGGTAACTTTAAACTGAATTTTTACAACAGCATATTTTTTATTTGTTAGCTCAATAAATTCAATTAAGATTTCCTTATTGTCGGGCTAACCATGAATAGTTTTCATGTTCTTTTTTTACCATGTAGCAAGATTACTGGTTAGTTTCATAGGAAAAGTTTTTCATGAAAGCAAATTTGCCCTTGTATGCTGTCTTATGTTTAACAGAAGCTACATTAATAGAGTCCACTGAAACATTTATCAATTATGGAGTGCAAGTCTTCATAACATAATGAAGTTTTATGTTAATCATTCTGCATCAGAACAGCCATCCCAAATTTCTTTTAGAATCATTTTTTTAAGATTTTTTTTAAAAAGTCAAGAAATAAAAACATGTTTTTATTTATGCAGGCGTGCAATAAATTTCCTTAGAACTATATATTTTAAATTATTTATTTGATAGAAAATTAAACACTTTTTATTAATTTTCGCATAAAATTTAGAAAACCCGGCCAGGTAATCATTTCAAATTTTGTGGGGGTAAATTATTGCTAAATTATTTTAAATGATAATACCTTATTATTTACTTGAACAAAGTGATAGGATAAATATCTTATGCATGGTTAAGTATTTAAAATGATACTTTTATTTACTTATGTATATCAGTAAATAAAAAATCAAGTGCTCAAAAATATTCCTTTGTTGGGTAAGCAACAATAAACTAGTGGTGACTTTTTAATCAGAACTTTTCTTGAAATGTTTTCGGGTGTTTGTTTATGATGCTTACCTCTATATTAAAATAACCATTGATTTAGAGTAATTTTTCTAGAGAATTTCCTGATCAAAAGTTAAGTCCTCCTTAAACTATTCAACTTATCCTTACTTTTGAATCATACAAAAATTCATAAAATATGTTGATAAAATATGATAATATATATAATTAAGATAAGATATGATATATGACCTTAATTACTTTTATAGATAAAATCAAAATTTTAAATTCTCTTGAGAGAAAAAAATTTTTTTTTTTGAAATCTTATTAAACTGTGTTTTTATTAAAAATTGTTAGAGCACTAAATAAAATAGATTAAGTAAGTATATAATAGAATAAGTAAGTTTTTCTAAATAATTTATTTGGCAGTTACAACATCCTATTTTTACAAATTAACATTATATCATCATTACCAGATTGCTGTATCACAAAACAATGTGATCCATATGTGTACATTAATATTTTGGATATAAATGTAGGATACCTTTATAAAAATCATTATAATTCTGAATTTGAAAATTATTTTTAACAAAAAATTTTGTTGTAGTGATGAAAGGGAAAAAGATTCAGGAAGTCTCTTTGGAGAAGCAAGTTCTTCTAGTACTGCTCAGAATGGCCCAGTGTGAAAATATATAGGAGTAGTTTCCAAAAAAAAAATATTGTTTTTTGTAACAAGACAGTGATTATGCTTAGCCTCCATAAAATAAAATGTTATTGTTGTGAATGTTTGAAATTTCATTCTTTGTCTGCATTAAATAAATATTTTGCAATTGAGGTATAATAACACATGCAGATTTGTATATGCCAAGCATCTTTTTTAAATATTGAAGTTCAACTTTTAGAATTTAAATGAATTTAATATTACTGATAAATTAATGTACAATGTTTTCCTAAATTATTTTTAAATAATTAAGGCAATAATTTGTAATTTATTCTTAAAAACTTGGGTAAAATTCTTCATTGAAATTAAAACATCAGGGCTGGTCTCTGAGTATTATTTTTGTTGTTTTATTAAATTTAATTTTGATTCCAGTAGATGTGTTTTTAGTTTATGTTACCTTTGTATTATAACATTTTTCTTGTTCAATTTTGCTTGTATCATGAGTCGTATTTATTGCATTGCTATGACAACTTAAAAACTGTGTTACTGAAGATTGTTGTATACTCAAAACAATGCACATTTCGCCATTTCTCAAATTTTAGTCATCTTCAATTATGGACACGAACATCAGTTATCTAAAGCATGATTTAACAAGCATCTAGAAAATTGACCTACCTTTATTCAATGTTTTCTCAAATAGCTGTCAAAACAAAATATGCATAATATCAAATATTAAGTTAGATTCATAAATTATTTGCTTTAAATAACTGAAGTTCTGAAGATGTATTGAAATTATTTGTAGAGCCACCTTTGAATATGGCTTCCACTCATTGTTTTATGTATGTTATTTTATTTACCTACCGACTTAAAAGAATTGAATGGAAATACCTTTAAACCCATGGCGCTTTCATAAATAAATAAGTTTGGGGAGAAACAACATGTTTTTCCCAAATCTCTGTTTATGTATCTAATAACATGAAGAAAACTGATTTGGTGTATGGAAAAAAATATATGCCAAAATGCTACTTTTACTCCTGAAGCTGTCATAGGGTTAATTATGTTATTTCTATAATTTATTATATTTCCTTGCTTATTGAGACTGTGAAAGTTGTATTGTGAATTTGAATTGTCAGATTTCATAAGAGAGCTACTGTTAACAATTATTAGTTGTTAATTTTTATATTTATGAAAATTTACGATTTTAAAATGCTGTTGATTTGTAAGAGTAGTCTTTTGTAATTATTTCATTTGTGTATATTACTAATGACAGGAATTTATGACTTAACTATCTGAGAAAGTGTAAAAAAATGTGTTTCTATTTCGTTTTGTAACTTATGTTGCCTTGACTTATTTTTTCTCTGATGTTTCATTAATGTAACAGTTATTTTAATTTACACATAAAAAATATGGTATTTTATACTTTAATTTCATTGTTTGGATCTTTCATTAATAGTATTGTCTCTATCCATATATTATATCACTGTAGGTGTTGACTTTAAGATAAACTTCTGGATGACAATAATTCTTAAAGCTAATAAAATAGATAAATATATTAAATCACAAACAAAAAATGTAAGTGCACTAGATAAGAAATTATGAAATGCTTTGGTATTCGTTCTATTTATTGCAATCAAAAGACTATTTTTGTTATAAAAAAATAATAAACAAATAAAATTGTGTACAAGACTAAAATGCAGTTGTGTCAATTTATAACTTTTTACTTTTATGCTTTATTCATTTACCATAACACTTAACAAAATATATATATCTATTTGGCATTTAGCAAAGTTAGCCTTAGTTTTGTTAGCTTTTAATTTTATCACTGCCTGATCCCTTTGAAACCAATTTAATATTTTCAAACTTTCTGATGCGTGATGAAAAGTATTTATAAAACTCTGAATTATTTTATTTTTAAAAAAAACTGCAAAATTGAAGCATGAGTGCCAGTAACATTACCAATTTTAACAAAATGTCTTTAGGAAGTTGGAAAATGCTAAGCACCTTTCTTTTGTATGAGTTACAAAAAAAATTTGTATTTAAGCATTTCCTTGCCCTGTTGTTTAGTTAATGTGTGTTCATTCTACTTCATAACTTTTGTTTTATTACTTAAAGATTCATTTGAAAAACCAGGTGCTGAAAAAGGTCCCAAAATTTCTATGTGTCTAAAAATAAATAGAAAAATCCTTACAATAGTAAAGATAATTTGAGTACAAAGTAATTTGATCAGAAATAAAAAAATTTATTGATGAAAATTTTATTTAGCTGTTCTTTTTTTAATAATTTTATAATATTTCTTTCTTATTCCATATCTATCCATTTTATTCAATAATAGCAGTTCGTAATCTAATTGTGGGTGATTCAATGCCCTTGCAAATCATTTTAATTTTGAAATAAGCTTATTTATATATATATACTTTTTTAGGATAATTGAAATTTTTTTTATCAAAACCTAAACATTTTTATCTGAAGTTTACCCTCTCATTTTACACTTTAAGAATAAAGAAAAGAAATAACCTTTTTATACAATTATTGATTTTTTTATTTATTTTCCCTGGAAACTAAGATTTTTTTACCTTACTTACGGACTTAATTTTATGTGTGGCCTTTGTGTTAAAGGATGCTACACAATATCTTTTGAAGTAAGTACAAATGATATTAGATGGAGAATGTGGGAAATGAGGTAATGGAAATCACAAGTATAAAGAAAAAGTATATATGTCATTTAAAAAGCTTTAACCTTCATGAATCTATTTAAAATGGTTTTGCAAACACCTTAATACATTTTTATATTGTTTTTCAAAAATGATCTTACACTTCAGGGGAATACAAGTTTACGCTTCTGTGTTTGCAATTTAATTAATTTGGGAAAAAGCAACAGTTACCATCTAATGAAACACTTTTGAGTAAGGCGAGCTTAAAAAGATCAAGAACAGTTTGAAGAAGAAATTTGAATGGTTTGATGTTTTTAATTATCCAGTGCTGTCAATTTCTTCGGGCGATCACACAGGTTTTGATATTTTTAATCTGCATAATTAAAATTGTACAATATGAAAAATTTACATTTTTTTTTATAAAATAAGACTGGAATTGATTGGACTATTCAAAATAGGATTCTAAATTAAGATTTTAAAAAAATTTATATACGAGGACACTTAAAAAATCTCAGTTGACATATGGTAAAAAATGAGCACTCAGATTTTTTTTTTAGTCATATAACATAATTGTTGCACCAAAGCTTAATTTTCTAACTAGTCAGTGATGATTAAAATAAAGTGTTTCATGCTAGATGTTTTGAATTCTAACATAATTTTTTTTTTTTTGAAAGTAAGTAAAAGATAGGAAAGAGTTGTGCCCCTAATTCATTAATGAACTTCAAAGTTTAAAAGCAAGGCATTCAATCTCTTCATTGAAGTATGAGCTATTTTATAACTACCCAGTGTAAATCTTGTAATTCGCTTGTTAGTTTAATCGTTTTTAGTAACCTATTAATTTCTTGGCCTCAAGTTCGGGATCTTAATCATTAAAGCACACACATTAAGGAAGTATTTTTCAAACATTATTAATATCACGCACGCGAATAGCTTTTAAGCATTTGTCAAGTTGAAGTTTTTGTTTCAATGGGACCGTTTAGAATAAGATAATGATTTAAATTTGAAAACATTTATAAAATATGTATGAGAGCATGAGTCTTATAACACAAATGATAGTACATATAGCATAAACTACTGAGGTACAATTACAAAGAAAGAATGGGAGTTACATCAAGGGTCGAGGCAGGAATCTAATTCGCTGTCTTCATGCTTCCGATCATTTGCCAAGCAGACAACTTTTCTCGACTACGGAAGTTGCCCTTCTGTAAGAATGGAAAATGTCAGAGATTGGAATTCTTTGGTCAAGAAACAAGCATACTATCGATAAGTCTAAAGAGAGATAGATCTGTTAAATCAACTAACCAGCGTCTCGACAAATTTAAAAAAATAATACATGGTGCGGAGCGTTTTTAAAAAGTGCTTATTTTAGTTTTTTAGAAGTCCTTAAAGGTGCTTTTTTTCTTTGGGTGTTTTTAAGAAGTGCTTAATTTTCCTTTTTCGAAAAGGGAATGTCGATTTTCGCCATGCATTAAAGCGCGGTTTTCACATTATTCTAAGTTTTTACAATTCACAGTCGTTAGCATATGAAAGAGCCAATCATTTTGCATGTTTGATGAAATACTTGCGAGTTCGCATATGCGTCTTCTACTAAGCTGGATTTGGTGAGATTATTCCACTCACATGTGCAATTCTGCTGAATTTTATTTCAATTTCAGGCTTCATTTTCCACCCTCTCTTATAATGAACCAAAAAATCTCTCGGTCATTTTATAATGGCTAATATAATCAAGAAAAAAGATTTTTGTCAGAAACTAGTTATTTTATCATGATCATGTAAAGTCTTTGAAAATTATTTTGTTAATGTATATAGTACTTAAAAATATTTTTCGAGTGCTTAAAAAGTGCTTTTTTGTTGAAATATTTGACTACGCACCCTGTAATAAAATCTCTAAGGAAACATTCGTAAACTTACGGCTAATTATCCAAAAAAGTTGTCTGTGTTGCAGAATCTTTGATTTTCTATTCTCAGAATATTAGAAGTACTTTATACTAGACTATACACTAGAGCTGCACTATTGACCACGCTCTGGGAAACATCTCTGAGGATAATCCACTACTCGGAAGGGGAGTAGTGGATTACAAAAAGCAATAGCTTTTCTATAACACTTGATAAATGAAGTGACTTCTAGATTCTTCTACATTCTGATTTCAATGATTAGTCAGGATCTTCCAAAAACTTTATAGTTTGCAACCTTCGCTTGTATTTGAACTTTTATAACAACAATTGAGAACCGAGTTTCAATTATCAAAGTCCTTAGTTTTTAGGAAACATGGAATTATAGGAAACCGATAGTTGCACAATTAAATTTAAGTTTGTTTCATTATGCTTGACGTTAAATTTTGACTGATTAAAATTTTTGTTTTACCTTTAAATGACTTATGTACATAGCTGATTTTTCTCAGTAGCTTTATCCTTTTCATTTTTAAGCAAATTTTTCCCTTCGAAATATTTAAAAAGTAAAATGTATGTTTTCTTTTTCTCAAGTCTATGTGCTTTGAATATGAGCACTTTAATTGGTAAATGAATTATTCTTTCCTTTTAGTTAACGCAACTAGTTTAATTTCCCTACATAAAAACGGCCTGCTATTAGCTTCGAATTTGTACCAAGTCGCAAAATTTCTCTATATTATGTTACTCTGTATCTAAAGGGATTCTCAAGTTATGGCCCACGAAACTGTTAGCCATTCGTCATAATGAATTTAATTATTTTATTAAATCTTTAAAACGAATAATGGAACTTCTTTTGTATTTATTTAAAAGGAAAGGAATAAGATTATTTTTCAAAACTATATATTTTTTCTCAGTATATTAACAGGAAGCGCAATATTTTATTATACTCTCACTACTTCATAAATACTTAGAGGACAGGGTCACTCTAATAGTCACCTTATTTAATTAGCATGTCGTAGATTTAGAGCTAAACAGTTTTCATTCATTTCAGTGTATGTGTATAAAATCATTCATAAAATTTATAGTGCTGCCATCTATCTGTTTGGAGAGCTACTTGTTTCTCACACTAAGTTTTCATCGAAATAAATGGTTTTCTTTTGTTTTTACTATTTAAAAGCTCTTATTTTTAAACATTATGTTATTTTTGCTCAAAGACTAGAGAAATATAGCAAACAAAACTACTAAAAAGTAGGAGTTGTTTAAAATGCTTCCTGTGACTCATTTTTTTTTTAAATTTTTTTTATACATTTTTTTTTTAAACAAATTCACAGTGAAAATGATAATAATAATAATAATCTTTAAAATAATGAATTCTGTATCACATCAAGTACATTTTCCGTTCGTCTTTTCAAGAATTCTTTAGCTGGAGACTACAAAAACAAAATCAGTTAATGGTTTATTTTAGGAAAGTTTCAGAATTTTTTATTTATTCTTTGATTAAATTATTTTGTTTTATCTTGTAGAAATAACGTCAAATCTTCGTTTAAAAAAAGTTTGCTATAAGAGTATGAAAAATAAGTTATGAAAAATGTCTGAGTCAAAGTGTTAAGATACGTCAATGTTATATTGAATTTCATACTTCACATTTAGAAATCAGTTCCTTCAAAATAATTAAAATATTTTTGTTTAGAAAGAAATTAATTGATAAATGTTTCAGATATTTATTAATCGTAAAAAAAATATCAACTATAAATTAACTACTTATTACAGTTAACTACTTTTTCAATATGAGAAACACGGGAAAAAGATTTTGTGCAAACGAAACTGATTGCACGGTTTTGTCCCTTATGCAGTCGCTGGCCAAATTATTGGACGCACTGTAAGATTCTATGAAAAATCTTAATTACCAGGCGATACTATACTGTTTTTATGTGACTGAAACCGGTTTGCACTTGTTTACATTAGTGTATCAATTGGTTAAATTAGACGATATATAATATAAATTTGATAATAGGATAAATTAGACGATATAAAATATTTATTATATAGCATTATATTAATATATTATAATGATTAGATCAAATTAATAGACGCACTGTAGTTTTTTATTAATTACAAGATTTGCACGCATTTATATTTAAACGTACAAGTAATGGGTCGGGAGATTCCTCGTATTTATTTTTAAAATATTGCATTAAAATGTAAAGCAATTGATCCCAAACAAATGCAAGCATCCGAGTAACCTGATAATTATAATTTTGCATAGAATCTTAAAGTGCGTCTAATTATATAGCGAGGGACTGTATAAAATAAATAGGTTATATTTGTTAAAAAAAGATTTTTGCATCTTCCTAAAATACAGTGCAAAATTAGAATACATAAAAATAATTTTATTTCTATTCATTAAAAAATCTGTATAAAACATCTGGTTGTCCTTCAGGCTTAACATCGACCAGATACAGAAATTAGATTAAATACATTGAATGTAAACATTTAAAATTAAGAGTTCTACAATCAGATAGAAAGTTGATCTTTCAATTCAAAACATATGCTTCATAATTTATTTAAACCCAAACATTTCTGAATTCTATTATAGATTTTAATAAAGCGAATCAAAGTGCCGACGTATCCAGAAGCCAGCTTCGTGTTTGCACTTATAAAAAGTATATATACACACTATGTTATTTATTTCCATTGCGAATAAAATACCGATGAAATCTGCTTATTAGCTTACTACTGACAGAAAAGCTGCTGATTAAATCACTAAAATCCTTATCAGATGAAGGTCAGAAAAAAATTATGCTTTCTTATATCTTTCTAGTAATGAGATTCAGAAAAAGTTTGATTCAACTTTTAAGCTGTATATTTGTGTCCTGTAATCAATTTATCAGTCAAAAACACATTATTTTGTCAGATTTCTTTTTAATCCTTGTGATATGTGTGGAGCAGTGCGGGATTAAGGTCAACTGCATAATCAAAAGATACTTTTAAGACATATGTGGTGACAAAAAAGTAAAAACATATGAAACATAATTTTGTCCATTGGACTAATTTTAAGTTTAATTTTTTTACTCAGAATGTAAAAATTCAAGAACTTGGACATTTTCTGAGAAATATATTATACGTTTTATATATATATAAATATATATATTT
>NC_092215.1:7360719-7377681 GCF_043381705.1 Parasteatoda tepidariorum | reverse complement strand
ATATATATGGCCAGATCGAGACTGTATTCTCTTGCCAAATTATAAGATTCTATGTAAAATCTTAATTATCAGATGATACTATACAGCTTCATCCAACTGACTTGTTTGCGTTCGTGTAAATTGCGCGATTGTGTATCAACTGGTTCAATCAGACTATATATATAATATGAATTTGACGATTAGAAAAATTAGACAATATATTATATAAACATAGAATATTTATTATATCAGTTATTATATTAGTACATTATAATAAGTAGACCTAATTATTAGATGCCCTGTAGTTTCTTAATAATTACATGTTTTGCACTAGTTTATATGAAATACTTTTATATTTAAACATATATGTAACGGATTGTTATTCATGAGATTTTTTATATACTTCCTATTTGTATTTATTTTTAACGTATTGCATTACAGTGTTAACCAATTGATGCACGAACGTGAACAAGTACAAACCGGTTTCAGCCGCGTAAAAACAATAAAGCTGTATAGTATCATAGTATCCCCTAATAATTAAGTTTTGCCTTAGAAACCCTCATTTTTAGTTCTTTAAATTTGATACTTCATAGAGTTAGAATATTCATTCAATTAAAATTTGTTTTCTATGTAGCCATGCTAAAAGAATCAAGTTAATCATGAAAGTAAATCTTAAGTGTACTACAAAAAAAAGAAAAATTAATTGGAATATTTTTAAAATATATAGCTTTTAATGAACAAAATTTTTTTTAACGTATTGTGAGACGCGAGACATTGTTTTTATATTCAAAAGAATATTCTACTTTAATTTATAAAACTACATCTTCCATTATTCAAATGTGAATACTCCAAGATTCAATGGCTGAATTTAATATTAAAATTCAATTAACTTTAAATTAGTTTTATATTGTTAAGATTTAGAAATATTAAAATTTTTTAGTTGATTCATTCTAAAAAAATTATGTAAATAGGTGTCGATCTCATAAAGAACAAGAAATACAGTAACCTGATATTGATAACAAAAATTAAGCTTTCAAAATTAATTGAAGCACACACACGCACGCACACGCACGTAAAACTTCTATAATAAATAAACTTTAATATAACTTACCGTACATTAAAATTAATTTAGAAGAAAAAAATTTAATTTATTGTTCAAAAATTGTTAGGTGTTAAACATTGGTAGTCGTAAATTCAGAATTGGGTCGACTGTTCATCAACGGTTATAAAACAAAATAGTTGTAATAGAGTCGTGGTGGCGTTCACTTTCCAATGAGGTGAACCGGGTTCGAATCCCAGCAATGGCTGGTCGATACGAATTCCGCACCCGGTTCCCACCAACCCCAGTGAGGAGGTAAAATATCCTCAATGGTAGACGGATTATGGGTTAGAATCTCCTGGCCGTCAGGCTAACCATGGGAGGTTTTTGTGGTTTTCCTTTCCATGTAACGCAAGTGTTGGTAATTTTATCTTAATAAGTTCTGTTTTCAAAATTAAGTATTATTGGGTTTTATTTTTCAATCAATTTGATTGAAAACAATACTCAGCAACTAAAAAATTGAAAGAAAAAAAAAGAGCACATGCTTGGAAAGCCTGATATGCTCATCAAGTAGATAGTACTTTTTATTTTATAACCACCGTTGAACAGCCGACCTAATTCTTAGTTTACGGCATCTGTAGCCTTGTAGTTATGAACCAGAAGACAAGGGAACTTCTAGATCAAGAAACTAGCCTTCGTGGAGGACTTTTTATTGCGTTACATGGAGAGGAAAACCAGGAAAGCCTCACATGGTTAGACCGACGGCAAGGTGATTTTAGTCTATGATCCGTCTACCACTTAGGATATTTCACATCAGCAATGCGGTTGGTACGAGCCAGGAACAGAATTCATATCAACCGGCCACAGGTGAGGTTTAAACCAACAGGAGGCGAACGTTCAATCCCCTCAGCTACCGCGGCTCAGTAGGTAGTACTTGTTACAAGCATTCTTTATTTTTACAAAATTCCTCCGCTGGGTGGCACAAATAATTACACTGGTTCAAAGATAAATGCACTCCCGTTTAATTAAAAACGCCTTATTTCGAACAAATGGTGTTTTTTGACATCTTTGTGTTAAAATGCAAATACAGTCAAACACCGCAAATACAGTGAAAGAAATGCTCGCTCCCGTGACTTACTATACACATATAATATTATTTTCTTGTGAATATAGTGATCCAAAAGAAAAGAGGAAATTGGATATTATGAACTTTATTTTCTTCATTTTTTGGTTATTTTGAAATTTCTGCATAAAATACATTAAAACTATCTATTGAGTGGGATGTAGTCCTAAGCATTTTTTCTTGTTTGCTTCTTCTATCTCAGTTTCCGGTCCCCAAATAAAGGCCATCCCTAAATTTTTTGTACGCAAGACTATCATTTTTGCATTTCTTTTTATTGCTCACTTATTTAAATAATGTGTAATAAAAGGGAGCAGTTCGGAAAAATTAGTTAAAATTGTTTGCCCTTAGGATATAGTGAATCGAAATTTCGTCCCTTAAAGGTTCAATATAGCGGGGTTTGACAGTAATTACAATCAAATGAAATTGTCAATTAAAATATATACAATTTGATCGATATATTTATTGATACATTGATATGAATGATTGTGCAACAGCAGCGTAATTCAATTTTTTTAAACTAGTCACTGCAGTGATCTGCTCTTAGAAACATGCAAATTAAAGTTACATACTTTACAACTGAAATCGGTTATTATTTTATATCAATATAATGCATATTATTCTTACAAATTGGTATTCATATTTTTATGTAAAATTTTTTAAATTAGAAACCATTTTAATACCTTTTAAGAAGTTAAAAAGACATTTTACGGTAAAAACGGGTATATCATATGCTGTGCCGAATTAATTTGCAAAAGGCGCTTTGGCGCACATTCCAATATCGAAAGTGCGAAGTAAGCAGCTACTGGCTGCCTCCCCTAAGTTTTTGTAATACAGTAGTTGTAGTCGTGATAGTGATGTAAAAGGATTAACTGCGGTCTTCCGCAGCTTGTGTTAACTTACCTCCGTTATGTAATAAAATGTTGTTATTATTATCATAGCTCATCGTAGTTCTTGTTCTTGAACAATTCGTCGTAATTGTGCTCATATGCAGGATGATAGGGAAGAAAATATAAATGGATTAATTTGAGGACGAATGTACGAAAAGTCATATTAGTTGTGGAGAAATAATTGAATAATAATTGAGAATAACAAAGCATGCTTTTACAACATTTGTAGAAATAGTCTTAAGGACGCAGAAATAAAAATCTTTTCCTGATACTTTTTGTCCATATTTTAAGATCTTTAAACTGAGTATGTGTATAAAGAGCAAATGAAGTAGTCTAACTTTAAAGATAGTTTATGGGAAAATTGGACGTTGGAGTAACTCTTTTTTCTTCTTTTTTTTAAAAAAAAAATTACATTGTCTTTTGTTTTTAAAGAATATTCTAAGAGATGGGCATGATAAATTCTAAACATTTCCTTAAATCTGCATTTTCTTACTGTTCAGGGAGATTTCTTTAAAATAATTTTTGTTTCCAATATTTTTTTTTTTACTAAAAGTTGACATAATATAAATACTAAAAAGTTATAATACTATATAACTTTTAATCAAAGGATTTTCACATAATAGGATCTAATTTTAATGATTCTAGAATAAATGTTGAATATGCTTATTAATTAGAACCGACGATATGCAATGAGTTACAAAATCCAAAACAAAAATTTACGTATTTTACCTGCACAAAACATAGGGGTGAAGGGGTTAGTGTGACCAGTTTTCTTTATTTTACCAAAAAAGTTTACTAACCTAATTTGAAAATATTTAGTATTTTATTTAAGTTTCCACGTTTATCTTCATTTTTAATAACACTCAGGCTGTTTCGATTTTTTTTAAAAATTTGTTTTATTTATTTTTGTTCTCAACAGCCCTATGACATTGGATTAGAAGGTACAAGTGATAAAATTTATTATTTAACCGATTGTTATCTATAAAAAAATAAGTAAAGATGGAACGATTTTAATAAAAAATTCTTCAGTAAACAATCTTAATGTTTATTTGCATTAATTTCAAATTCTAATAAATTTTCATGTATGATGTACAATTGAACTATAATAAAATTATGTAAAAAAAAAGCTGCAAAATAACAAACTAAGTTACCACAATAGAAGTGCATTTTTAATATACATTTAGTAGAAAATATATTTTATTAATTCTGGCAAATTTGATTTTTTTACAAAATAGTTTAACGAATCGGTAATACAACACTGAGAAAAAAATATTTTTGGCTCTATGGGAACACCAAAATGCTCGGTAATTTTTAGCAAAACACTTTGGTAATGATTTCGATAAAATTAACAATAAAGTAAAATTTCATAATGTGCCTTAAAATTTGATGAATGGGGTGAAATTTAGTAATTTTACAATGATAACTTAGAGCATGGAATAAAAACCATTTATTCGGATAAATTTTCTTAACAATTTTGTATTTTTAACGAAATGTGTGGTAATAAATACTATTATTTTCTAAATCAAAATTTCTGGTAAACCATTTCGATATGAACTGAAAAATTACCAACTCAATGGTTTAAATACCGTATATTCTGGTTTCTTTATTATTAGAAATGTCATTATAGAGTACGGTAGGTTAACCAGAATTTTTTTTCCATCTGTGTACGCATGTGTCACCTGAGAGGCACCAATAAAGTTTCGGAATACCGCAACTGGCATAAAAATAAAATTATGAAGATAATTAACATTATGTATTAAAAAACAGAAACATTAGTTTATACTAATAATAATTAGTTTTCCCAAATTTAATCAATAAATTTTCCATTTAATTTTTTTCTTGTGGATTTATATTTTTGATACTCAAAATACGTATCTGCAATCTGGAAAATACGATTCACTTGGTCAGAGTTTGAGCATGATTTAATAGGCTTTCCGATATATATATATATCCGAACAATATTGCTTAAAGTGCTTTTTACTAGTAGCTAGGTAGCAATAAGTCGCATACAGCATAGAGTTCCGGAATAGAAATAAATCAGTAAAATCGTTTTTTTGTTGCAACACTCAAACATCGAAATCGATGATTGAAGAAACTCATCAAAACCAATTAATCAGTCGTTAAGAAACAATCAAAAAGGTCGATAGTTCAAGAGGTTTAAATTATTTGACTTGATTCGCATTCGCAGTTTCTACATCTTGATATAGATATCAACACTTAAAAGTGTTATTTTTGATTAGTAGAAACCGACAATGATTTTTTTTTCTTCTTTTAATTTACACGCCGGATATGGGAGCCTAATTTATTGAAGTTTTGTGCATAATTAAGAACCAATTCACTTTTTTAATAATAGCTTTTTATACATAGGTCAATTGATGAATAAAATCTAGGTGGTTTTAACTCTCATTATCCTAAAATTTACTAAGCAAAGTGGGGTAAGTAGAGAGGCATGCACTGTTAGAATTTTCACTCTAAAATTACGGTAAAGCAACCGGCAGCCATCTGTCCACCCAATTAAACGTAAAGTTCACGGTAAATAGCATTTATTTACCAATGCGGTTTTGAAATTTCAGAACCGTAAGAAAAAATAATAATTTAACTGGGCATTGGAGCTAGGCTTTTCATTAGGCAACGGGCATTGTAATTAGGTTGTGGCTGAGTTGTGTTTTATCAAGAGAAACGTGATATGGGGTTTATCTGGTTGTTTCACCGATCAGTATTAATCAGCTTTATTATGGTGCTATGCGTGAATGAGAGTATCGTATTGTAATAGTGCTCTTCATGTGTTGAAGGGAATATTCTGGTGTCAATACCCTGTTCTGACAGTCTCGAGATTGACACATTAGAGCATGGGTCGCCAAACTTTTTTGATCATCGACCCCTATATAATTTTTTGATATCTCCATCGACCCCCATAAAAGTAATTTTCTGTTAATTAAAATAAAACTATTAGATACTGTGTTTGTACATTTATTTTATGATTTTAAACATTTATTAAAGTAATAGTACATTGTGTAACAATAGTTTTATGAAAAATATATTAATGTTGAAATTTAAATACCTTAATATTTATTAAATAGTAAGTAATTATAAGTAAGTAGAAATAATAAGTAAAGTCACTACAGATTTATTGCTTCTTAATCAATGAGATGGGTGTGTCTGGTATTTTTTTGCAAGGTTCGCTATATTGGGTTCAAAATTGGTCAATTTTAATCTTAAATATCCTCAAAACTCCTCATTTAATTTATTTCCGTTCTTAGTTAAGATTGAATTTACGTGACTGAAACCGGCTTCAACCATATAGGAACTTGGAAATGCTAGCATAAATGGCTGAGCTATTTCGAAAAGTTTTACTTATTTTTGCATTATATTTATATTTGTCCAAAATTTGCTTATTGTTAAATTTTTAAAAAGCGTCTTTGCTTCAAGATCCGATAATAATTCAGCAAGCTCATCTTGCAGTTTTGTCTCCGGCTGTACTGATCCATATTATTAATGCTTGCCTTCTTTTTTACATTTATTGATAATTAAAATTGATATCTAAACTAAACGAATCGTTTTATCAAAACAATAACTAATTATCAAAAACTGTGAAAGCTTTAATAATGACACTGCAAATATTCAACACTGTTCACAGTTTGCAAAGATAGCTGAAACTGCATATGATATTTGTGTTTTTAGTATCAATACTCGTCACATGTGACATTTGGACAAGCGCACATAGGCATATGACTTACAAACCAGCTTGCTTCACCCGAATAAATATATGTTTATTAATTTTTGTTTTATAAAGAAACTAATATTAAGTCAATTACAAAAAAATTCACAAATTTTGCATACAATTCTTAATACGCAAATCACACAAACTACGTATGTGTGATTTGCGTATTAAGGGCTGTTTTTTCTTCGACTCCCATTCGACATTTCCTATTCGAATCGACCCCCATTCGACCCCCTGTCTCAGATCGACCCCCGCTTTTGCTGAATAGACCCCTAGGGGTCTATATAGACCACTTTGGCGACCTCTGCATTAGAGTATGTACCCAGCTGCAACGAACTTAGTGTCTTCATTAGATGGGGATGCAATCGCTTAACAGTATAGGGTGACAGTTTTTCTCATAGTAAACTGTTTGAATACCGTCTTATTTATGTTTATTTGATTGTTTTAAGCTTAAAAATTGGAAATAAATTATCACTTAACCATTTTTTCCGACAAATTTCTAGTATAATACAAATTACTCTAATTTTTAATATATTACAAAGGATATATTGTATTCATAAAATCTAAATTCATATTCTAATTTTTTTTATTGTATGTGGAAATGGTATGTGAAAAAATAATCAAGTATGCAAAAATTTCTCACAGATATGAAAAAGTATTTACATTTTACTAATGTAAAACTTTATTATTAAAATTAATCTCCTTATTAATAACCCTGTAGATGGGACACCGGTGTCTCTTTAACATATTTTTTTTCTGGCGCTCTAATTACAGGTAATTATTTCTGTATTTTTATATTATAAAAAGCAGTCTAATAGTTAGTAAAAAATCTCTTAAAGTATTCGAAATGTGTTTGTGGCAAAATATAGAACCAAAAGAAGAAAAAAAATTTGAAAATTTTTACTTCACTCATATTCAAAATTTTATCAGTGATTGATTTTATGAATTAAAGAAATTTCATGATGAATTACTGCTTCTCTTAGATCTAAATAAGTGCACATTTGAAATATAATTTTTTGTAAGTGAAGCGTGTGAAGATTTAACACAGAAAAAGACACTCTTGTATTTCCTAACCATAAACTATTAAAATACTAAATATAATATTTTCCCCTTATTTTGACCTAAACTAATACAAAATAATAAAAAAAGTATGAAAAATGTGTGTAATGAAAATTCTGCTTAAAAGGGTAAACATCAGTATTATTTGTTAGAAAATCATATATTTATCATGAGATATCTTGTTGCAACTAAATATAAAAATAATAAAAAAATTTAATTCCACAATAAAACTAAAACTAATAGACTTAAAGTTTAAACGCCTTTAGTTGTTGCCCCCTTTGGCTGGATGCCTGGGGTCGTTGCCCCTTTGCACGCCACTGAAGGAAAGACTTTCATACTTCTAAGATGAATATTTGTTGTACAGGTATGAACATTACATAAGTCTGTTGTTTTTAGCATAAAGAGAGATTATAAAATAATTTTGCATACATTTGACCTTCTGACGAGCATATAGTATGTCTTAATGGAGTCATGTGTTGGGAAAGTTACTTTGTTACACCCCCCTATAAACCCAGAAATATCAATTTATGAATTTATTATGAAAAGTGTAAAACCTATAAGCTATGATAATAATAACTAAAAATAGATATTAAACCAAACTAGTTAAAAGCACCAATTCAAATTTCGCAGTAAAGTTCAATTAGATTGCAGCAGATCCCCTTTTATATTATGTAATAATTACAGGCAATATTATTAGACACACTATAAGATTCTATGTAAAATTATAATTATCAGGTGAAACAATACAGCTTGATTGTTTTTACTGGGATGAAACCGGTTTGCATTTTTTAACTCTCCTGTATCAATTGGTTAACTTTGTAAAGCAATGCGTTAAGAATAAATACAATTAGGAAATATGTAAGTATATAACAAATCTCCTGAATTAAAAAAACATTACATGTATGTTTAAATAATAAAGTATTGCTCATTAACTCGTGCAAATTATGTAATTATTGAAAAAACTACTGTGGATCTAATAATTATTATTATAATATACTAATATAATGCTTGATAATCTATATTTATAGAATATATCGTCTAATTTATCCTAGAGTCAAATTTATTTTATTTATCGTCTAATTTACCCCATTGATACACTGACGTAATCAAGTGCAAACTGGTTTCAGTCACATAAAAACAATAAAGCTGTATTGTATCACCTGATAATTAAGATTTTACATAGAATCTTATAGGGCGTCTAATAATTTACCCACAGACTGTATGGTATGATAAATTATTTAAAAGTATCAATTATATCTTATATTTTTATTTAAGGACGCAATGTAGAAATATTTAATGAAAAATTATGATGCGCTTCTCAAAAGTTAAATTAGTTTCTTTATCGTATTTTGAGAAATCAGATTAAACTATGAATTAATGGAAAAAATATAAGTGAACCGATTTTCACGTGATTTGAATTATTCGCATTTTAACGAATTGGAATTTTTTTTTTTTTTTGCAAAACTATAGCACATGAAAACACTATAAAAGAATTGATACATTATTTTAAGGTTAGCTAAATAGGTTTAAAGTACTAAATAAGCTTACTCCTTGGTTAAAAACTTCATTCAGTTCAAAAATATACAAATTACATTCGATATGTTACATGGATTCAGATGAGATTCGCCAGACATGAATGAGAAGAATCACTTCAAATCACTTTTGTTTCTTCGCATTCACGTCTGGTGAGTCTTGAAGATGGGTTCCAATTTTCGAGCGCTTGTAACACGTCGACTGTTGATTCTAATTAATATTTTGCTGAGCGAATGAAATTTTTAATCAAGCAATAAGTTTAAAGCACTGTTTCGATGGTTACATGTGAGAAAGCACTAAATTTTTCAAAAGAAAAAAAAACTTTTTTTTTCTCAATTTCTTTTAACAGTAAAATTTAACTAAACTAGTGCTACCGTTTGTTAAGGATGATATGAAGTTAAAAAAAATTTCTTCTTCTTTTTACACTACAAGAGAACATAAAAAAAAAAATTTCCTGGTGTGTTTCCTTGATTCCTGTTAACACAATAAATACCCAAAATTGTTATTTTTTGGCTTTTGTTAAATGGCCCTTTTTGTTTGTATTATTTATGTTAATTCCTGTCTCTAAACAAAATTACAAATTTACTCTAAAATTTTTACGGTAACTTGAAATTAAATTTAAAAAAAAAAAAACATTTTAGTTATTCGTAAATTGATATTCATAGCAAATTAAAATAAAAATACAGAAATGGGTTAAAAATTGTAGAATTTACTGTCTCTACTGATTATTAATGGATCTCTCAAGCAAACTTTTCAGACGATCTTCATGTAAAATATTTTTACTTTTTGTTTTGGATGAAAATAAAGTCGAATTTGTCACTTTCTTTATAAATTTTGTCTTCTTATTTAAATTACGCATTTAAATATTCTGATAAATGTTGATTAATAGCCTATCCATGTAGTCAACGCAGTTATGAAACAATTAACGTTCTTTTCCATATTTTTGTTATTTTGTTCCTCAATGAATTTGTTTTTCTTCTTCATATAATTACTTTCCCCACGAGTTCGGATTATCCTATCAATCTTTCATTTTTTATTTTGTTTGTTTTCTCTTTTTCTTTTCACGTGTTACATTGTGTCATTTTTATTTTTCTCATTTTTTGACACACTTCCATACCTAAGTTTGTAAATTAAACGACTCGCGTAAAATTCTTTTACCCAACTAAAATTTCACACACAAAATATTTCTAAAGAAATAACAATAATTTTAAAATTTGATGAATAAATGTTTGATTTTTTGCTTTAAAAACAGAAAAGTATGAAAGACTTTACACCCTCTTTATCGACGTAGTTTTTAATGACGAAATTTGAAAAAAATCACCACAATAATATAATTAAAAAAAGTCTTATTTTTGAATTTCCCTCAAATTGTAAAAAGCTTTTCTGTACAAATTTTACTTATTTTTCATTCAAAATTATCAATTTAGGAGCAATGTAATCATTATTAATTCCTTATCTTTCAACAAAAACTTATATCATTATTAAATTACACGAATAATATTAATGCGATATCAATAAGATTAAAAACAACCATTGAAAATATTTCTTAAATTTCAAGCATACAGCATATGGAGAAAAATTCTGGTAAAATTACCGTACTTAATGGTAGTGATATTTCTGGTAAAACAAACAAGCATAAATCTGGTAATAAAAACCAAAATATACAGTATTTAAACCATTCATTTTGTAATTTTTCTGTTCATATGGAATCTGTTTACCGGGAATTCTTGTTTTCAAAATTATAGTTCCTATTACCTCACACTTTGCAAAAAATACAAAACTGAAAAATAAATGGTATTAAACCACGCTCTAAGGTATCATGATAAAATTACAAACTTTAGAGCATATTATCAAACCATTTATTGTAAATTTAACCAAAATCATTACCAAGGCACTTCGGTAAAAATTACCGAGCTCTTAGGTGCCCCCACATAACCAGAAAAATGAAAAATTTCACCTTGTTCTGGTTGCTTTGACTATATTTCTTTTTTCTTAGTGCATATATAACGAGTTTTAAAGATCATAAATTAATTTATCCATATTAGAATGCTTACGCAACCTGAATGTTCAATTAAGTAAACACGAAAATATTTCTTAAATCAATTTCTATATTAAGATTAACACTTTGTATATCATTATGCTGCATAATTTACACTCCGTAACTCTTCCTTTTTTGTGATTATTCGGTCATGAAGTTTTGTTTTTGCAGTATTTCCGTATTAATGTCTTGGATAGATGAACCTGACTACAGTGATATGAAAGTCAGGAAGTAAGTATAAATCAGAAATAGTCAAGGTTAAAATAACGATTATTGCGTTGCAGAAAAGATTCATAAAATCGAAAGACTTCCGATTACAGTTCTTTATCAATTAAGAGTAATATTGACTGTAACATTTATTTCTTTGAATATTTTTTAGAACAGCAGTGTGCATTTTAATTGGGCCAAAAAAAAAAAAAGACGATTTTAATCGTTGTTACTTTTTATTTATTTATTTTTTGAGCACAGCCGCTATCAATGTAAGCCTTTCCTGTTTCAGCTACAACCGAAGTTCGAGATTGTGCGTTCGTCAAATTACGATTTTCGGTCAAATTACTATTTCGTTACTTTAAAGACAATTCAAAACTGTCTAATTTATTCAGTAAGTCGAAAAGCTCAGTTTCGTAATCTGAATAATTTTCTTCGTCGCAAACAACTAAGATGTCTTCGAAAAGATTCGAAACTTCCAAATTGAGTTCACTTATTTGACGTAAACAAATATCTGAAAGTGCAGTTCAGTATCTTGCAACCAGTCAGAGATAGAATTAGTTACCCTAATAACTTTACATTTCACTGCTTTTTTTCAGTTTAAGTAACTCTTCTAATAATTTTCGCATATTGAAAGTTCATGAAAAGTTATCCAAAGTCCTAACTAAAATTTAATTTTGATGGCTTGACGGACCAGAATGTGAGGGAAAATTAACATGAATTAAACGAACATGAGCCATCGAATAATGAAATAAAACTAAATTCTCAAAATAAACTATTTATTAAAAACTTTAAAATAAAAACAGACGTAAAATATGCTTGAACTTCCAAATAGCTGGGAAAAGGCCCCCTGAAGCTCGCAAAAGCTAAAGTAATAAAAAAAAAAAAAAAAAACTTTGAAGAATTCGACGATTGAATTCTAAGGTAAATACGCTATACGAAATCGCTTATCCAACTAACAAGCAGACAAAATATTCCAGTTAGAAAGAGTTTCAGAGCGCGTGCATTACAAAGCAACAAATAACAAATACGAAAATATTTCTTCTAACAAGTTATTGTTAAATTATTCATCTACGGCTGAACATAGCAAGAGAATTTATTTAAAAAAATATGAAAAATAGCTAATTTTTTTTATATCGAAATTTTAAAGACGATGTGCAAACGAGCGAAAATTTGAGCTTCAAAATCTATGCTTTTTTCTGGATTTCAAATCTATTGTTCGGAAAGCTACAGAATTTTTGTATTTTCATTTTATTTTATCTTTCATCCGTATGTACAAGTCTATAAAGATTGTATAGGTTTATATACATACTTTTCTGCTCTTTTGAAAATAACAAATAAGACAAAAAAAGGTATTACCTTGACCTATTGCATCCTACCACGTCTTACGTAACAGAAAAGTGGAGACACTTAGTATTTACTAGTTTGAATTATAAAGAAATTCTCTTTAGAAATAAATTATGAATTGCATAAGAACTGTTTTTTGTGCAGAGAAACTGATTGCAGATTTGAAATCAGCCATTCGAAAATATCTAAGGTTCACTCAAAAATCTCATGCAACGGAAAAATAACAGAACAGAAAAATAATCCTCTTTAATAGTAGTAATGGTTTATAAAGCTTACAAAATATTTAAACGTGTGATTCAAAACTTCACTAAAGCAAGGAATTTATGATGTGAAAATAAAAAAAATCAAATTTAAATAATCCTAATCCTAATATCTTAAAGTTTACCCATAAAAAGTGCTAAGGTACCCTGGTGGCCCTAGTAACCCTGAATAGTAGCATCTAAAAAATAATGTAATGGAAAAAAATATCGCAAAATATTATACCGTAATTTATACATTAATATTTATTTAATTAGAGTGATTCAGTGATTTTACCGTAATTATACCTGTAAAAATTACAGTATATCAGATTTTTTGATCTGTAACGTGATTCAGTGGAAACGGATTTTACGGTTTAAAGTACCGGCACCCAGAATAACGGTACTTTTTTCCGTAATTTGATCCAAAATTTTTAAATTTAATTGATTCTGAAAATTAATTCTTGCAATTTTAAGGTTTTAATATTTTCTGTAGACTTAAGTGTCCATGGAAAAAAAAAAGCCAATTTTCTTTCATAAAATGTGATATCTATTATATCAAGAGGGTTTATTACATATATAAATTAAATTATTTAAAGCTGCTACCATAGTGGTTATGTTATCCATAGAGGACAAGAATAACATAAAAAATAATAACTGTAAAATATTTAACCCCTCTAATAATTGAATTTCCGGGAAAAGTCCTTTTAAAAAATTTAATAGTAAACAGGATCTGCTCGAAAGTATATTATAGTTTACATTCTCTTCTTTAAGTTCTAATAAATCTTTTCACTGGACTTGACTGCAGCGGTTCCGCAAGCAATTTTAACTAATGCCTTTTATTACACATTATTTAAATAAATGACCAATAAAATGAAATAAAAAAAATGACTGAAAAATAATACGAAGTAACAAAAAAAAAAAAAAATATATGTTTATTACTCATCGTCTTGCGTACAAACAAAATTAGTAATCTTTAATTGATGAGCTATCCTCAACATCACATCCCGACTCTTTCCTGAATTTATGTTATTCCGCTTTTTAAACCTGTCTAACTCACCATGCATAAAAGTAGTCTCATCAAATTCATCGGTTTGACTTCCAGATAGCGGAAGATTGCGGCTTCTTTCAATGCTCAACCAATTAATTAATGCTATTCAATAATAAAGCAAACAAGAAAAATGATTATTTTTACATTCCACGCTAAAGATGCTTTTAAAAATCAGTCTATGTATTTATTTTGAAGTAGAAATTTCAAAACTATTACAAAAAAAGGAAGAAAATAAATCAGTCGAAGACAGAAAAAAGTTCATAATATACAACTTCCTTTCTTTTTTTTGGTTCACTATAAACCATATTTACTATAGCGGAGTTTGACTATATATATANAATGGAGCTTTTGAGAGAGAGAGAGAGAGAGAGAGAGAGAGAGAAAACATGGATTAATGCAAAGAGAAGAAGAAAAATAATTTAAAATATTTTTAGAAAATATTTGAAAGAAATTAAATTAAAAAAATATACATTAAAAAGCCGGAAAACAGAAAAATGAAAAATCTTCAAAAGTTCACACGATTATATCGGTGAAAAAGGAGTGATTTCTAATATTGTATCAATGTAGCGGAAGCAAAATATATCAATACAATAGTGTGAGGAGCACTAAAAAAATTAAAACGAAAATCGAGCACATTAAGTTTTTAAAAAAATATCAAGCGAAAAACAGATAATTAAATGAAAAGAAAATACAGAACAATATACAAAATGAAAATTAATTTTCTTTATTTTCTTCCTTTTTGTCTGAAACTGAAAAGCTAGGAGAAGACAATAGTTCCAATATTATGCACAGGAAACATCATGTATTAAAACATGGAAAACACTGATTTAGCATTGATACACTTACAATTATCTTATTTATGGCTAATGATGATGTTTAACTATAGTATCGAAACATTTATATGCTGTTTGAACCTTCATAATTGCTATTCTAATTTATTCTTACTATGTCATTTTCTTCTATCTTTATAGAATAAAATAAATTTATTGTAGTTCTTGAATAAAATTCAATATTTATATTTCGTTCAAATCCTTAAATTTATTCTTCTTTTTTAAATTTATCTTTTTATTCTTAATCCTTATATTTGTCAGAATTCAATAGTATCAATACATTTACAAAGAAGTTTCTCTATAACCTATTTCTTTATTCAACGATCCGAAAACTATTTCAAGATTACGAGAAATGTAAGTTTAAAAAAATCGCCCGTTCATCCCCCTTTAAAGAAATTCACTCAGTAGACATCACAAAATAAAGGAGAAAAAAAGAAGTAACCAAAGCTTCCTTCCTGCATCGGATAAACTCACTGCACTCTTTTTTTTTTATATATATATTTTTCTCTACCTGTCTAATTCTACATAACGACAATCACAACGGTTTTCCATCTCTTCATTTTCCCCTACTACAATACGTCCCCCCCCCCCTCTATTGTAAATTCAACGCATGCGCAATCTGAAACTCGTAACCACGCGGCGTCTTTCGCGTAAATCGGAGGGAAAAAGAGCGAGACTCGTTCACTCTCGTCTCATCCACGAATTCCAGCAGGAGGTAGATCCGCGATTCTTCATCTTTTCTTCAAATCACCGATCCTCCAATTCAGAAATCATGGCCGAGGAAAGAAAGGGTAGCTACAGAGTAGTACCCAAAGCCGATACCCTACCGTCTTTAATGCCGGCCAATAAAGAGGACAATAAAGATGATGATGCTATATGTTTGAAACCAAAAATGGGCCTTTTAAATGGTGTGACAGTTATCGTGGGAAGTATTATTGGATCTGGAATATTTGTAAGTCCAAAAGGTGTACTACTTGGAACGGGGAGCGTGGGACTATCTCTCGTAGTTTGGATCGCTTCTGGAGTGTTTTCTATGATCGGTGCTTTTTGTTACGCTGAACTAGGATGCATGATAACCAAGAGTGGAGCTGATTATGCCTATATTATGGAATCATTTGGTCCTTTTGTGGCCTTTATTCGATTATGGGTCGAATGCATGATTGTCCGACCCTGTTCACAAGCTGTGGTGGCCTTAACATTCTCTTTCTATGTTCTAAGACCCATGTTTCCTGACTGCGACCCTCCCGATGCATCAGTTCGTTTCCTTGCTGTTCTCTGCATATGTAAGTCATTTTACATTACATTTCTTTCTTTTTTTTACACAATATTACTACATCGCAAGTCCTTTAAGATAAATTCTTTCTGTTTTCGGTCTTATGTTTTTTGTTAAGATTAACTTATCTTAGACATTTTTTCTGCCTTTCTTTTAAAAAGCTATAAAAATTGCAGAAGTTTCTGATGCAAAATTTTGTAATATTACGTTTTCTGAATAATTTGAAATTACCTTATAAGAGCTTCGAAAAAAACAACACTTCCTTCTTTATTTATTTACTAATTTTTTTGAGTTTCTGACGCAATATTTCATGATATGACATTTCCTGAATAATATGAAATTGTATTAAATGTATTCTCACTACTCGTAAAAAATCAATACATCATTGTGCGCAAGTGCTGTGAGAACACTGACTAAGGATGATGCAATATCTGAGACAGAAATCTAATTAATGATTTTTTCCTTTTATTTGAGGTATAAGGTTAATATATTTATATATATACATATATGGCAGTACTTTTACTTTCGTTACTTGTACCGCCGGTACAAGTAAAAAGTACGTACTTTTACTTGTACTTCGTTACTTTTTAAATTTAGTACTTTTACTTGTACTTTCGTTACTTTTTTAGGGAAAAAGTA
>NC_092215.1:7315509-7360462 GCF_043381705.1 Parasteatoda tepidariorum | reverse complement strand
ATAAAATTATATTATAATATTCCTCCGAATTTAAAAATAAATTAATATCCATAACTTTCAAAATTAAAAATAATTAAATAAATAACAACAATTTTGCAAAAACATTAAAGAACATAAGAATATTATTCAATAAAATTTTAGGTTACTTTGAATTTTCGATTTCCTAGAAATGTACTTTTAAATCGTTACTTTTTTTGTTTAGTACTTGTACTTTTACTTGTACTTTTTACTCGTTACTTTTTAAACTAAGAACTTTTTACTTTTTACTCGTTACTTTTTTTAAAAGTACTTGTACTTTTACTCGTTACTTTTTAAAAGTAACGTTGCCATATATGTATATATACCAATACAGGTTTGGATGCTTTTTATTTAAAAAATGAATTCGCATATTAAGCTTCATCTCAAAAATACAGATTTTTTTTAGTTTATATGAAAAAAATAAATAATAAAACATGAGAAAATGTGATAATGAACATTAATATTTACTCAGTTTTGTTCATTTGCTTCATTCCAACAAATCGCATTCATTTATTCTTTTTATCACGAATCTTTTAAAAATTTGTTCCGTTAAAAACGTTAATTAACCGTATGCTTTTTGTTCTATGAAAAACCCTTTCCGAACGATAATTTAAATAAAAAGGTTATTTAGTTTAATTTTTTATTCCCCTATGAAGTAAGTTTAAGTTGCGGCCAATGAAACTAGATCTCTATTGGAAAATTTTATTAATTTCTAACTTCATGTCTGCGAGTTATATTAAATCATTTGAAATCAGAAATGAATAATTATGAAGTTTTTTCTTAAAAAGACCAGAATTATGTGCAATTTTCATCCGACATTTTTTATAATCAGATACAGATGTAAAAATAAATTTCGAATATATTTAAAAATTTCAAAACAATTATGCTACGAGAAAAATATAGGGCAAAATTATGATAATTGCTTCATACTGTTCCGTTACATTTAAAAAATGCATTTTAAATTTATCCTCTGCTTCAATTCTGTTGCAAAAACCTTTCTTAAATACTTAAAAATATCAACTAAAGAAAATATTAATAATTTCAATGGTAATATAGTTTAGTTTAACAATTTCTTAAAATTGCAGAAATGGTTCAAGTTTCCATTATAACGGATCAAGGTTTAACCGTTTTTTTTCTGCGAGTGTTCCCTGCTAAAAATTTAAATGATACAAAATGATTATGATTCGAGAACATTATTTTTTATCTTAGGTTTCCTAGCAATATTATTTCATAAATAATTCATTTACATAATTTTCATATCACATTATTCAGTCCGACCAGACGGCGAGTATAATAGCCTTGAATTTAGAATATCTGGAGCACGATCTCTCTGACTCATATAATAGAATCAGAATGTGAATAACAGCATCTTTCTTTTTTTATTTTTTATAATCCATTAATGGTCAATGAATGAGCCTCAAATTGGATAAGGCAGAACATTTTTTAACATGAGATGAATGATTTCCCAAATTTCGAAATTTGACCTTTTTCTTTAGAATCGTTTTTGACATCTTCCTCTCGTAGGATTTTTGAATTTTTGTTTTACTGTTATATTTTCAGTAGTTTCTTAATGCTATTAAAGTATCACAATTTCATGCCATTAGAATGTCTTTTTATTTTGAATCAATGTGTCGCATGAATTGTTTTACATTTTTCTTCCACAATTAAAGCGAAACGGAATATACCAGCACTCATAAAAGATCTAATTACATATGCGTAGCTGTGAAGCCTCATTTCTGAATGATCTTGTTCATGAGGAAGGAAAATTAAAAATTTACATTTTTCTTTTATAATTAGAACGAGAAACAATTAAAAGTAAACAGAATCTTTTAATGTACAAACCAGCAGTGAAAATCTGATTACATGCTTTGCAGTGAAGTCGAATTTATTTATCTTGTTCATGAGAAGAAAAATTTCTTGCGCGATAAAATGAGTTTTTACTTTTGGAAGAAAATATAATGGATGCAAAGAATTAGCCTTCATGTCACAAATATTTATTTTTACTATTTAGAACTTGATTAAAATAAACTAAATGGTATTCTTCAGTTTTTATCATCATTGACCATTTTAATAAACCCTGAGTTCTATAGTTTTTTTAAGCGCTTAAATTTAAAAACGAAAATATTTTTCCTAGTATTATTCGAGAAGGCTATTTTATACATTTTAGAAGTCTATACATTGAAAAGGAATAAAAATATTTTATACAAATTATATTTGTATTTTTTTGTTTTGTTTATTATCTTTGTTTGTTTATTGCTAAGAGTTAAAAAGAAATTAGAACATTTGTCATATTGATGTCAGATGTTACTTTTTGTGATAAAATTTATTTATTTATTATAAAAAAATTATCATAAAATTTACTTGGATTCAAGAGCAAGTGAAAGATGAAAAATTAAATGCTTGCTATTAAAGTTTATAATTAATGTACAAAATAACGATAATAAAACAAAAATTGCCTGCATTTTTTCTGAACTAATTTTTTATGCATATTTAAACGTAAAAGTTTTATGCATATTTAAACGTAAAGTTCTAATATAAAGGTACTGTTAAAAATTTTAGAGGGAAAAAATTATTAAATAACAATTTGTTTAATTGTTATCTTACAATAATCAAACAAAACAGTCAAATAACCATAAATAAGTTGGTATTCAAGCTGTTAACTGTGCGAAAAACCGTTAATTAGCTGCTTTCACCTAATACGGTTAAACCAGAATTTTATTGCACCAACTAGGTTCACCTAATGAAGCCACTTGATTCCTTGCAGCCTGGTACATGATAGCCTATTGGGCTGATCCAGTGTTTCCCAAAGTGTGGTACGCGTACCGCTAGGGGTACGGGAACAGTTTAGAGGGGGTGCTCGTTCTTATGCGAAATATCTTGCAACAAACGAAAATGTAAAATTTTTTTATTTAGAAGCAAAGCTAGCCATGAAAATTTACGATTACGTGTTTTTCTATTGGCTATTTTTTGCAGAGTTAACAGTTAATAATTGGTGGTGTCAACAGCCAGTTGCGATTTTTAACTTTTGTGCAATTTTTTTATAGTAAAAAATTAATTCATTTTTTTTACTAGTGGTACTCAGCGTTACGAAAAAATTTAGAAAGGGTATACAAAAGTCATAAGTTTGGGAAACACTGGGCTAATCTGTGAGTCTCATAACCGACAGAGTTTTGTGTTACAGTGCTGCCACCCCAATATTTCCTTTTGATAAATTACAACCAACTCTAATGCCCATTACCTAACGAAAATCATAGCTCGAATGCTCAGTTAATTTTTTTTAACACTTTTAAAGAAAACATATCAGTTGTAAATGGTTAAAAAACCGTATAGTTTTGTACTATATCTTACAACTTATATGGTTACCGTATAGTAGCCATAGAAGTTGTGAACGGTTTCAAAACCGTAAAAATAAAAAATGTTCTTTTCCGTAAACTTTACGGTTAATGGGATGGATGGATTGCTGGGAGTTGTTTAATCATAATTTTAGAATGAAAATTCCATAAGTGTATATACATGCTATAGTAATTTAAGTTTTTCTTTAAATCGTCGTGGAACGTATTTTAGCATAATAGATTATACGATTTTAGCTAATAGTCCGTAATAGGGAGCACATAGTTCAAAAATCTTGTCAATGAACTTTTTAAAACTTTATGTTGATCTTGTCTAATTAACTTTTGTTTAATTAACGTTAAGTTATCGAATTAACTAAAATACGGAATAAACTTCAAAAATATCTATACATTAACATGCATACATTATTATCGATTTAAATACGATATTATTTTATATCATCTGTTAATTTACACATTTTATAACATCATTACGAGCTCTTAACACAGTTGATTCAAAAATATATTTTTATTATACTTACTTCAAAATTTGCATTATATATGAACAACATTCTTTTTATCGCGAAAAATTAATTTATTAATTGTAGGCTTCTTTATTTATTTTACGATATAATTGATTTTTAATTATTTTTTTAAAAAGTCATTTTAAAACTATTAACAATTACTGAAGTATTTTCGAATGAAAAACCTCTTTTACTCAAAACCTATGTTTATATTACATGAATTGTTCCACACAAAATTTCTAAAACTAAAATGCAGACGATAAAGTTGATGTCAGTGAAAAAAATAGTGTTTCAAAAGAAAAAAAAAATTAAAATCAGAAGAAAATTAAATCGCTTTCATGCGCAACTTACAAACTCTTATTTACAGACTTAACTAAAATATATGATTAATTTCTAATAATATTTAAAAGGATTATAATGCTTAAGATTTAAATTAAAATAGTATTTTTTAAGAGAATAAAAAAACGGTTTTCTTGTTCCTGTTTGCAAGCATTATGTTCGATGACTACAATTAATTATAAAACAAGCTATCTTCATAAATTGTGAAGCATAGTGTAATATATGTATTGATTTATATATATTAAATTTAGTATAGCAATAAATGTATTTCATTATACTTTAGAAAATAAAATTCAGTTTTCCATTAAATAAAGAATGCAAATATTCAGTATCATTTTTAGAAAAAAAAAAAAAAAACATTTCTTTTTAAATGCATTATGCGGGAAAATGGAGCACATCACTTTTCAGGTTTTTTAAAAATGTTTATTTTTTCTAACAAACGGGGTTTTGAAAAACATGATGAAGGAAGGAACGATAGATTGAAAATAAAATAGAGACCATCTAATACCATTTTTCTACAAAAACTCATTCTTTTCCGAAACGAACCTGTTATAACCAATTAATATCTTTTCACGTGGAACAGTTAAATGGAATAGAGCAAAGAAAAAAAGTAATCAAAATTTGTTGTGTGATTAGAAGGATTGGCTCTATTTAATCCTTTGCCTGACACAGATTCTAGTATTTATTGTGATAGAACTTTAGTCTACATTAATCTAAACATTTATTTTAGTCATACGAAGAGCTGAGGAAAAGCTTAAATATTTTTTTTTTTTTAAGTCACTTATTTTTTTAAGGAATTTATTTAAATTCTTATTTTTGTTCAAATCTTGAATACTATCTATTTTTTGGAAATGCAGAAAAGAAATTTAAATAAGGATTTTATTTGGAAGACTTTCAATTTTAATCACACATGTATGTTCGATATTTTAAAATGAATATTTGCAATAAGTCAACTATTTTATATAGTTGCTTTTCTGGTAAAAATGTATACACATTATTAGAATAATGGTTAGGAACATTCTCCTACCTTTACGGTTTTGAAACCGTTTACAACTGGTTTGATTAGAAAACCGTCTCTTCAAAACTATATGGTTTTGTAACTATTTACAACAAGCATAGTTTTTAAACAAGACAAATGAAACTTAAATGAACATTGAAGCTGTATGGGGGCTGCTTCATTTATACGTGAATGATAATTTCATATTCCAATAGTCCAGGGTCACCTATTGATGAGTGCAGGACACTGGAAACTCTTCGTGTATTGAAAGAGTGGAAGAAATATTGTAGTATCAACGCTGTGATTCGAACCCCTGTTCAGTTGATTATGTGATTGACGTATTAACCCTCTCAGCTACAGTATGCACCAAGCTGCTGGGAACAAAGTAGCCTTAATTGGTGGGCCTAGCTGTCGCAGATATAATTCTGGTTGTTTAACCTTACTAGAGAATAAATCAATAGATAAAAGTTTTTTTTTCTCACACTCATCTTTTCTATGGTTATTTGACCATTTTGTTTGAATATAGTAAAATAACAAATAAAATTATATTTTACCATTTTACATTAAATAGCATTTGCATTAAATAGATTTACAGTTAAAAATTTATTTGAAATTAATAACGATTTGGAGATGTATCATATTTTGAATTATAATGCTTATAAATATTTATTAAATGCCATTTTATTTTCTCTAAATCGTAAACAAAGCATAGTATTAGTATGGACAGAACAAACAACCTCTTACGAGATTCTTGCTTTTCTCTAAGTAATTAATGAATCATAAATCATATAAGTAATAAAATTAATACATGTATTATCTTATTTGAATTTTTATTATTGTTTTATTTCAACTCATTAATTTTAATTCAATTATTTTCTTGTCAGTGTTACCAACAAATATCTTAAGTAATCAACTCTTGCATGAAAATAATCTTTTAAATCAAAGATTTCATTACATACCTGTCAATTTTTATTCCTTTTGATATTACATTTTCCAAGAGGGGATAAAATGATAATGAAATTGTTTTTTGAATTTACCTGGATTTATCCACTCTATCGGTTTAATGATTTGGACACGTTTCTATTAGCTGGGCATAAATCTATTTATACTTCCGCTTTAGGTTACCTTTTAACACTAAACATACCAACACTTAATCTATACCTACCATAGCCGGTCAAATAACCGGACTTCATGTTCCTTGATTGAATGTATGAAATATGGATGTTAAGAAAGAAGTAAACTAAAAACACTTTATTATAATTAAACAAAATAGTATATTGTCCATTTTTATGTATAGCAAACACAAAGAATAAGAAATTTTAATTCATTGATCAACGCATTTTTTACATTATACAGTTTCCATAGTACATTTTCCGCAAATATATTTCTTCTAATTATTATTATTTCTATAATTCTTATAATTATTCTTATAATTATAAGAATATATAAAAATTATAAGAATTATAATTATTCCTATAATTAATATTATTTCTTCTTAGAACTTGTGCTGTCTTGATCGTTTCGACAGTTTTCTGAGTAAAAACTAACAGTTAGTTAGAAATGAAGTAAAGCTATCAAGATAAAATATAAGCTACTTACCAAAACATTCAGTTTTTGTCACTTTTTCTTACACAAGAATGCTTCTCTAAAATTTTAGGTACTTTCTTGAAATTTAAATTCACAGTTATTCTGATTGAACTAACTACGCAACAATCTTAATCGAATGCATTACATCGTAATTTCTGATCCGATAACCTTATAAAGCAATAAATTGTTCTCCCGGTCAAATGACCGGTTGTGGCAGAAATAGGTATACGACAAGTATTATTCGAAACAAACAAAATGGAAAAAAAAAATAAAATAATAATATAATATTAACTGTATATAATTGTTAGAAAAAGTCATGAAGTCAAATGTGCAAAAACGATAAGATGATAAGCCCATTTTCTACGCAAAAGTTCTTGTACGGTCATTTGATCGGTTATGGTATGTTTAGTGTTAATCGTAACAACCGTGGCCATTACCAATTCGGAAATTTCGGTTCTATTATTATTCCAATTAATTTGAATCTTCTCCCACAGATGATTTCATCTTGTAAACTTCATATGTCCAAATGATTCGCTTATCTTCTTATGCATTTTGTATAATTTGGTACAGTGATCAAAATTTTGCTCTAAAATTTTCGTTATTAAAAACACTATTCTTATCCCATTTTAAGATCCATATTTGATACAGAAATTAATGGAAGTTATTTTACAAGCAACGGCTTCCCTGAATATTCCATTATTCAGTATTTTGCTTGCTTTTGGTAACAAAAGAATTTGGGTATAGAAATTAATGAACAGTAGTTTATAAAAATAGAATATCAGTGTAAAATTTGTTTCTTACGAATATTCTATATTTTTCTCTTTGATGAATGAAATATTTCCGGAAACAAAGTTAGGTTGTGAAACTGACGTACGAAAACTGACGCAATACAACACGAGCTATGCGTCAGTTTTAGTTCATAAACACGACAATGTTAATGAACATATTAAGCTAGTTCTTGGAATCATTTAGACAGCATTGTGTCTCGTCATAAAATCTAAGTGCCATTGCCACAATGATAAGAAAATAAAAACGTAAGATGTATAAATCATTCTATTGCCCAACAATGAATCGTTTCCTACTTTATAAAACAAATAGTTAAATGTTAGCATCGCCTATAAAGTTAGAAATATGTATGTTTTAAATGAGCAAATGAGAAAATAATTACCCGAATAATGCAATTAATTTCAATAACGAGTTCATAAATTTTTAAAGGACAGTAAAGAAACTCTCTTAAACAGGTTTGTTAGGTTTTTTAAGTTAATTTTAGTATTTCTAGTATTCTACGTAAATGGCTGTTTTTATGAAGAAAACTTTTCAAATTGAACTGAGACTTTAACAGTCTGTAAAACCTCAAAACATATGTATTTCAATTTCATAAAACAAATACTAATATTCATTAAAATATTTTTTTTTCACAATTTGTTTTTCAAAACTTCTATCAGTGTTTTGAACACTATTAGAAGTCTTGAACCATAATGCGTAGGAAGAACATCAGCCTTAAGAATCATAACAATAGCAGCATGATTGCATCTTTGGCAATTAGTATTATAAAAATTTTAGTAATTTTACACTTCGCAAGCTGTATTAAAAAAATTTTACGGGTAAAATTTTTTTGGGTGTATTCTAAGCGACGACACTGTATTATTTAACTTTAAAATTTTTTTAAAATGCTCTAAACAGACCTTTTTGTGAACAGGTGGTGAATTATTACTTTTTGTTGTTTTTTATTTTCAAAGTGGATCCGGGAAGAGGCTTATAAAAATGAAAAATGGCATCATTGGGTGTTCTGTAACTGAAGGATATAACTTTGATAAACTCGTCTGGGCTGGGATTCTGTGCTTTAAATCAACAGGGGGCGCTGTACCTGAAATTCTACTTTCCCCGCCTTTAGCTCCTTTTTTCAAATAATGAGCTAGTTATGGTCGAACTTCAGTGTTCTTTTTAGTAGATTCGAAATCCACTTGCTATAGCAGTAGTTATAGAAAGGGCTTGGGATATTTCATTGATGAACTAGCTCTCGTTCTACCTATGAGAGTTAAAAAAAAAAAAAAAAAAAAAAAAAAAACGCACATTAATGATGATGACAATATGGATTGCGATTAAATAAGTAATTGAGGTGATAAGTAATTGAGGATTACTATTTTATTAGCATTCTTGATAACAAAGAAAAACAGTACAACAAATATTTTTTTTTTGTCATGCTTTGATTTTCCCAACTGATTTAAATCTTAAATTGAATTGTCAAAGCTGCAAAATTTTCGAGTTAACAATTCAAATTTCTGACTGCCAAAATATATCACAATCAAAATTGTAATTATTGAAAATTGTTATTAATAGCAATAATATTTTTATAGTTATTATTAACGAACGAATATTTTACAATTCTACAACTAAGCAATATCTTTTATTTTCTTAACTTTTACAAATTATCTAGATGGTCACGATGAATAACCGGTCTTCCCGGTGAATAAAAAGGGGATTTTGGCACTCAATTCACCGACAGAAAAATTTATTGCACTTAGTATTATTCAATCCATGCTTGCCAAGTTTTACAACAATTAAAATTTTTTGTTGTTGATGAATTGAGATTAAACTTATGACTCGTTACTTTGCATCATTTAAAATTATAGAAATACGCTCGGGACCATATTTTCCAGATTATGGGTATCTCCCTATTTCTGGAGCTCAAAAATCAAAATCGTTTGGGAAAAAAATTTTGCCCTTAATGTTTGAAAAGCCAATCATTTGCACTAAAGTTATCCGGGGAGATATATTTTCTCACTGGCTCACTGTACACATTTAGTGCAAGTTAGTGCAGAATTTTTATTTTTTTTATTTTTTAAAGGCAGGCACTGAACTTTCGTTCTTCACCTAGGAAGATGCCGGAAATATGACTCATTTAACGTTACCCAGTAATATCTAAGTCACGAAGTTGAGCAACATTACCCACGCCATACTGCCACAAATACCCGTTTATAGAGTGTGCCACATTCACGCATCACACGAAGGAGAACAGCACACAGAGAGAAACATCCATGCCCTGAGCGAGATTCGAACTCGCAACCATTGGTTTCACAGTCGGGCACACTGACCGCTCGGCCACCTGGCCTGCTGTCATTGCAGAATATAAACCATATAAATACTCTGTTTTATATATGAGCTGTCCACCACCCATGCTATTAGTCAGAATTATTTTTTAACAATTTAGATGAAGGAGTGAGGTACTCTTACAAATTTCCTATCTAGTCAAGTCAGAGCTGTGCACTGCAGGTATCGATTAATTCCAATTTTTTAAATATAAATATCTTACATTCAAGTGTCAAAGTGTTTGTCACAGTTGATTTTTATCGTCATAATAAATTAACACGACCAGGGCCGGCTTATGCATGTCGCGGCCCCTAGGCAATGCTCGTCTCGGGCCCCTCCCCCCTTCCTACCGTCTTCTTACTTCCTAATATATTTTTTCGCTAACACAACACTTTATTCATAATTACGCTGTTTTTTACTACATGGGTACATTTACTTACTACATTGCTTACTACATTTTACTTTTGAAACACAAACTGTAAAACTCGCTTTTCATTCACAGTCATAAAACTCGCAAACAAATTGCACGAAGTGAAAATTCAACGATTACATTAAAAATGTTTCAAAAATGTTGTCTATGACGCAATACAACGTATGTATTTAGCGGATCGGGGAAAGAATTTTACAGAACTATTGAAAAAGAAACATGAATATATTAACTACAAAAGGCAAATTTTGCACTGTTATCATTTTTAAATTTATCCAAATGCAGCATAAAAGCATCGGTTTCTGAATGATTTAATATTAAATCCAGAATTTACCTGAAAGTGTTTTTCGCATAAAACATCTTTTAATTTCCCGGCGTTATAGTTTTTAATAAGCAGAGAAAGAAAATATTTTTGGTTTGTGGTATACCGATGTTACCGTGAATAACCGAGATAGCCTGGTTGGCAGGGCACTTGGCCCATGTCCAAGAGGTCGTGGGTTCGATCTCCGCCGACCGTAGACTCCCCGTGTGACTGATGCACGTTAAATCTGTCGAATCTCGAAGTCCTCCATGTTCCATTAACAAATCCTGCATCTGTGGTTTCTGATCCAGGAGTTTCCTTGTCTTCTTGATTTGGTTCAAAATTTCAAGGCATTAGTCGTCGTAAAATCTAAATTGGGTCTTCTGTTCAACGACAGTCATAGAAAATAAAAAGCAAAATAACCGAAATGAAGAGAATGTCGACTTTCATCGGCGAATGTCAACAATCACATAGGTGCTAGGGTGTAGATTAGGAGATGTTTGGAGCACTGGCATTGAACCTTAAAATAACATCAGTGTAAGGTATATCGGGCAGTGGCTCTTAACTAGACATAGTNCATGTTTGATGAAATACTTCCAAATCTACTGAGCTGAGTACGGTGAGTTTCTAGCAGTCTCATGTGCAACTCTTTGCAAGGTTTCATTTTCTACCCTCTGAAATCGAACCGAAAAATATCTTTTTATGGTGGCTAATATAATCAAGAAAAGAGTTCTTTGTCAGAAACGAGTTGTTTCATCATCTCAAGTCTTTGAAAATTATTTTGCATTTTGTTAATGTATATAGTGCTTAAAAGATGCTTATTTTTTGTTGAAAGATTTGGTTACACACCCTGTTAAGAGTAATTACTGAAAATTTATTTAATTTTTATTTACTACAGAGGAAAGTTTTATTTATTTCATTCTATTAGTAGTATGTTTTACACTACTATGCTGAGTGCTTCGAAGCAGCGCGCGTGACCTGACGGGAATTTCCCTAAACATTGGTAGGGCACTGAACATGCTAATCATTATGTGTTTATTAAAGTATAATTTACGAATTTTACATATACGAATTTTATATTGTAAGGCCGTTTGGTATTTTTTACTACAAATTTAACTGCTATTTATTAATTTTCGAACTGATAAACGAATGTTATTTTTTCTATCCTGTCATACTCCCTTTTTACACATCATTGTTAACTTAAATTTTAATGATTGCGCACATTCTTAAATTAAAATAATAATAACTAAAGTAAGATATTTCACTTCTTCTAAAAAATAATGGGAAAGTATATCAAGTATAATTAACCTGTTGCGACTTTTACAAATTAAAATAATAATTTTAAAAAATGCCTTTTTATTTTTTTAAACAAAGTAAAAATGACTATGTGAAAATATATTACTTATAATTAACTTAGTATAAATTTCCTTTTTAATTAAAATAATGAATAAAACAAGTAACTTTATTTTTATGAATAATGCAACAAAAAAAAGATTAATAAAATTATGCATTTTAATTAAAAAATATGCATATTTTATCCCACAAAACCATGAACTATTAAATAAAATACAAGGAATAACTATTGAGAAATATATCAGTTGTAGTTGATTTAGCTTTAATTGTTTTAATTAAAATGATATTACATACATTACTACATACATACTTATTTTTACATACTCTTTGGTAGCTTGGCCATAGAATATACATACTTATGGTAGGTACCAGAACAGTAAGTGTGCATTCACAACGTAGTTTTTTGCGCGTTTTTCAAGAGTGTTGTGTTAAAAAAGCTGCTCTTGCTGTATAGTCATGTGATTAGTCGGCGATAAAATTGCTTGCGATTATATTACTGCGTTATATATGAACTAACTACCATAATATTAATATCTAATTTGGAATGCGTTCAGAAATGTACTAAAATAGCGTCGATGTAGCGTACAGAGCAAGACAATCGTCATTGAAATTTCGAATTAAGTTTTTACTGTTTAAGAAACATTGTCAATTTTTTCCTCTGTAGCACAGGGCCCCTGAACGTGGCGGGGCCCCTAGGCAGTTGCCTACAGTGCCTAATGGATAAAACGGCCCTGAACACGACCTCTTAGCAACACAATTCTTTTTAAAAATTTATAACAAAAGGGAAGTAAAAAAAAAATTAAAAGTATTTCATCGGATCTCCCATTTTTCTGATTTATGGAACTATCAATACGTGCTGTGACTGACTTGTATAAAGAGTACCTTTAACGCAGAATTTAAATTTAGTACATAGATATTTTTCTCTTAGCAAAAGTAATTTATGCGAGTCAAGATTTATCGAGGTTTTATGCGGTAGTGAAAAAAAATCAGCTATTTTCGTAAATAACGGTAATATTTTAGTTTAACAGTAGAAAAAATTCAATTCTGTATGCATTCTGTTTACATAATTTCCCTCAAATGCGATTAGTGACAATAATTGTTTGTCAAATTGTTACGATCCTCCCCCCCCCCAAAACAGAGCACTACGATAATTAATGAAAACACTAATATTCTAAACATTATTTCGTAAAACTAATATCATGAACTAACAAAAAACTTCTATTTTTTGTTGCTTTATAGTAATTATTTTACAATTAATAACAACGTTAAATTAATAAAGAGGTTTTCTACAATTTAATTCTTCCTAAATCTATCACTTCTTATCTCCCTTTCTGAATCACAATGCTTACGAAAAGAAATGTGCTATTTCTTTTTTAAAATAGATTAAATGTCAAGAACGTATATTTTCTATTGTAATCTAACTCTTTTTGTACATAACTTATTCATTCATCTCAGCAAAAGATATTTCAAAATTAAAAACCATTTGCGAGGTGCTGAAAAGTGTAAAAGAAAAGATTATTTCTTAAAATCTCTACTTGACCGCTTGACCCCTCAAGACTTGGCCCTCTCCCTTCACGCGACTGGCGTAAGTCATCTAAGCCTTAATTTTCATTGCTGAAATGAAAGTTCCGAAGCCTTGGTGGCTTTTTAAGAACCGGTTCTGTTGAATCTGTATCATCCCGCCTTCTAAAGGTGAAAGTTCTTTCGGCACATGGCAACATAATTCGGCACTTAAAAGGCTAATCCAGCAATCAATTGTAATTCGATTTATTGATATTAATCATTTTTGATTTTCATTGCTTGTTTGTGGTATGTAATGGACACGATTTATTGCGTGGCTACTGTTTTCGAGATATCTACTATTAAGTTATTAGCTTTTATTTGTTGATTTTAAAGTATTGATGTAAGATATTAAATTCATACCAAAGACTTATTATGTAATAAGTCCTCAAAAAATGACAAATAATTTTTTTCCGTGGCATATTGTTTTATTATTAATAGGAATGAGATAAAGAATAATTTTTATTTATTTATTCATTCATTTTTTTATTCGGTTATTCCCACTGCGAAGAACTCCGGATCAAATTACGGAAAAAAGTACCGGCACATGTCTGTACTTTCCATTTAATCCGTAAAATCCATTTGTGGAGGAATATGTTACGAAATAAAAAAATTTGATATACTGCAATTTTTACAATAATAATTACTGGAACCGCGATGACTCAGGGAATAGAGTATTCGCTTTCCAATGAGGTGAACCGGGTTCGAATCCCGGTCGATACGAATTCCGCATCCGGCTTGCACCGACCACAGTGCTGACATGAAATATCCTCAGTGGTAGACGGATCATGGGTTAGAGTCCTCTTTCCGTCAGGCTAACCGTGGCAGGTTTTTGTGATTTTCTTCACCGTACAACACAAACGAGGGTTAGTTCCCCTAAAACGTCCTCCACGAAGGCAAATTTCTCCTAACACTTGATCTAGGAGTTTCCTTGTCTTTTGGATTGGGTTCAAAATTACAAGGCTACGGAGTTGAACATTGTCTTAAACCTAAGAATTGGGTCGGCGATTCAACGACGGTCATAAAATAAAATAATAATTACTAAGCCGTGATATCCTGGTTTGTAGGGCACTGGGCTTATGTCAAAGAGTTCGTGGGTTCGATCCCTGCCGGCCGAAGACTTCCCGTGTAGTAAATGTTGACTGATGCACGTTAAATCTGTCAAGTCACAAAGTCCTCCATGTTCCCATAACAAATCAAGTCTCTGGGGGTGCTGATCCAAGATATATTTTGGATTGCTTTAAAATTACAAAGCTACGGAGATGAACATTAGTAGTTGTGAACCCAAAGTTGGTTCGGCTGTTCAACGACCGATATAAAATAAAATAATAATTACTGTATAATCACTGAATCTTTCTAATTAAATAAATGCTTTTGTAAAAATTTGCGGTATAATATTTTACTGTAAAAATAGATTTTACGGTTAAATGGATTAACGGATGATGCACCCAAAGTTCCGGTACTTTTAAAACATTTTTTAAAACTGCATGTGGATAAAAATAACTTTTTTCAAATTAGTCACGCAATGAAACAGAATATAAATCGAAAGATAAGTTCGACAACTTGCTTATGTCATCGGAACAAATTAAATTTCTTGTGGAGCAAAAAAAAAAAAAAATTAAAAATTTTTACTCTTGTAAGCTATGAGGCTCTTAATTAATTCTGATTACAATGCAATAAAAAATTGTGTATATCATATAATTTTTTATTGCCTGAAATTATTGAATATCATAGCCTGAAATTTTGCTGAGATTTTCCTGGAAAACACGATAAGATCTGAGGACTTTTTTCTTAAAAATTATGATTCAATCTAATAATTTGTGTAGTGAGTATTTTTATTTTACCACGCAAGTAACATGCTAGTTGTAACTTCAACTGTTTCGATGGACAAGTAATAACTAAATCTTGCTAATATATATAAAAAAAGTTTTAAAAAATTACATAATGTCTCAAAAGTTCCGTTGGCAAGCTTTTAATATGGATTGTCAAGCTTCTGACATGTATAAATTTTAAACGGTTTTAACCATAGACAAAACCATTATGTCAAAAAACTGACAAAAAACTTAAAGTTTGAATTTATTACTAAAAGTACGGATTCCTGAATAACTATTTTTCTATATTAAAATTCTATAAGTTATATGAATATATACTTCTACAATATTCTTTTCTATAAGTTTTACTCTTCTTAATATATTTTTTCCTTCAGACTGTTATGTTTTTAAATTAATCCAATGTGAGACTTTGGATTTTATGCTGGTGTAGCTTTAAAAATAATTAAATTATAAAACTGAAACAATATATTTCTATTCAATACTATGAAAACTAAAGTAATAATACCACTTTATAAAGATTTTATTTCTGTAAGAAAAAAAAATTGAAAAGACGAGAGCTCTCTGAAATGAAACAAAAGAAAAAATTGATTATAGATCAATTTTTTCTTCTTTTGCTTAAAGCTATAATAGGTGAAAATTTATTGCAATGCTACTTTAATGTAATTATTGTTAATCATACATTTATTTATTAACATTTATACACTTTATATATTAGCATATGTTTATATGTTATCACATATTTCTGTAATAATTTACTATTTTATCTATACTATAAAAAATTTCGTGTGCATTACGATTATCCTACCAGATTTCTTAAAACTTTAATCAGTTTTGAATAAAGACCCAACCCTGTCAGGAAGATATAGTTTTCCTTAGAAATACAAAAAAATATTTGAAAATATTAAAAAAAAATAATTGTAAATAAATAAAAAAGCCTTTTTAAAAAAAAATATCCTTTTTTTAAAGAAATGAATAAAGAATGGGTTATTATCAGTATAAAATTCAAACGAAAGAAACGAAACTCAAACTTTGATTGTCTGTTACATTGCCTGGTGAAATAAAAATTGTCTTAACCACTTCCTTGATTATCCCGAGTTAACTCGGGTAGGTATATATTGCAAATATTTATCATCCCGAGAATACTCGGGCATAGCTGAATTTGCCAGTATATTTCATATTATCACGTTTTTACTCGGTCTTATCACTTTGTGTTGTCCCTTGTTTTAATAACTGTCATACAAAGACTAATATTTAACTTTTTTCATCTGCCCGAAATAACTCGGGATAGTAAACTGATTTTAAATTAAGGTTTCTTACACATAAAAAAATTCAAATTTCATCTTAAAACTTGTGCATTATGTTTTGTTTTAGTTCCTTGTATTTATTAATAAAATACAAAAATATGTTAATTTTTTGCATTTTCTTTTCAAAAAAATTGGTTAAGGAAGCGGTTAATTACTTTGTTAAACATAACTTATCATTATCTGTGAATCATGCATGCAAATGCCGCGGACACTGACATAAGTTGTTTTGCAAAGCCGAAAAATTTCAATAGATCTAAAATATTAATAACAACTTATCTTTTTACAGTAAAGCGTTCTGATCGTCTTTAAACTCTTAACATACCATTAAAACTTGAGTGTTTATATAGACAAAAGCAGCTTCTATATTCTTTAAATAAATAGTGTTTAAAATAGATAATCGTCTCTTTTTACGCTTTAAGTGCTTTGGATGAGTGGAAAAATAAACAAATTCATACGGTTTACGACGAGATTTACGATTGACCGACGAGGAATAGTTTACGTTTGGATGAAGTAAAAAAGAAGAGAAAAAATAGCTTTGGCTACGTTTATTTGTGATAGAGTAATAATTGAACGGCGTCAGAACTGTATTTTGGCTTTATATAGTGCCAAGAAGAGACGAGATACGAGGAAAAAGATATCCAGATACTACGAGAGAGTTATCTCAAAGATAACAAGAGAAGGTTTTTTTTGTACAGGAAGATAGCGTTTCTTTTTTTTCTCTGCTTGACTCGGTTAATGTATCGTATCAAGTAACGCTCCAATTTTATTACGAGTTATGAATCATAAAGGGAAAAATATGGTGGTTAGTTTTCTTCTGTAATTAGGGTCAGTTTTAAGAATGCTACTGATTCAATTTGTGATATTAAGATATTTTTTATGAGACTTATAAAGATTCTTAACATTTCTGTTATAAAAAAGGAAACTTGTAGTTAAAAATTCTGTAAATTGGACACTTTGCGATGCATTAATTTCATAAAAGTTAAAGTTCTACCATATTATTAATAAACGATGAAATACTAGTACATTAAAGCCACTCAATTACATATATAAGGTTTCATATGTAAATATATATATACAGGGGTTGGCCAAAATAATGGAAACACTTCTACACTGTTAAAATTTTCATTCTAAAATAATGGTAAAATAACTGGTAGCTGTCTGTCCATCCAATTAACCGTAAAGTTTACGGTAAAGGACGTTTTTTTCCTTTAGGGTTTTGAAACTATTTACAAAAAGTGTGGTTATAAAACCATGAATACAAAATTGTACGGTTTTTTACCCATTTATAACTAGCATTTTTCAAAAAGGTAAAAAAAGAAAATTATTTAACTTGACATAAGAACTCGTCTTTTCGTAAGGTAATGGGCATTGGAAAGAGCCGGACACTGGAAATTCTTTACGTGTTGAAGGGAATAAGGGAAATATTGTGGTGTCAACACTAGGACTCGAACTCCAGCTCCATCTGTAATGAGATTGCTATAAGCCAGCTCAGCTATGATTTCTACACTGTTGCAAAGAACTAAGTAGCTTCATTAGGTTGATCTAGTGGGGTGCGATAAAATTCTGGTTGTTTGACCGTATTAGGTGAAAGCAGTTAATAAACAGTTTTATTACCATTTTATTTATGGTTATTTGACTGTTTTGATTAAATATGGTAAAATAACCATCCTATAAATTGTTATTTAGCCATTTTTTCCGAGAAATTTCCAATAGTGACAATTCTTCAATTTCTAACACATTTTTTCATATTTGTCTAGAAAAACTTAAATAATCATTTTATAACTTCTTAAGTGCTTAGATAATACGATGACTCATGCATATCGATGAAATTTAAAGCTTTTAGAGATTCAAGGGTCGACAATAAATCACAAACGGAGAATAGTATTTTTTAACACTCTGTAGCAAAAAAATGTAACGGTAAGTTTCTGACTTATAACAATTATTTTGGTTATTACATGCAATAATCGCTCAAAATTTCGTAAACATAGCTTAAATATATATGGACATTTTTATAAAAAAACTATTTTTTTTGTCTTACGTTTCTTTGCTATAATTTTACAAATATTCAATAAAATTAATCAAAATTTTTGACGCAATTTAAAACTAATAACACAATTATTGCTTAAAAATTTTCGAAAAATGTATTGAAAACTGTGTAAGATATAAGTAATTAGAAGTTCTTTTATACTACGCTTTCGCGGAAAAAAAAGCATTTATTTTTTTTTAGTAATTTTGTAGTGAATCGAAATCGACAACTAATGAAGATAAACCGATTTGAATACATTAAAAATTCAAAAAGTTTTAAGTAATTTTTAAGTGGTTTTTGTATTTTTTTTTAAAAAAAACTCAATATGATAAAGATTTTTTTTACAAATATTATTTTGCGTCATTCGATAAAATTTAATAATAAATCATAATATCATACAATAAACGTTTATACACTAAAATGTGATTGTATAAAAAAAAGAAAACATGCGTGTCATTTTTAATAAATCTTGTTTAATACTACGAAATAAAATTTGTAAAAATACCCTTTAACATTTATAGCTTTTTTTAAAATGTCCGGAAGCTACTTAGAACATTGCTTGAAAATTTTTAAATTTTCAAGATATTCAAATCGGACTATTTTTATTAATTGCCAAATATGATTCACTACAAAATGAAGAAATTTTTGTGCAAATTGATTCTACGCATGCAAACTACTGCATAAAAGAACTAGTTTATGACTCATATCTTGCGCAGTGACACATATCTGCGCACCTAATTTTTCTTAAGTTTTAAAGCAATGATTTTGTAATTAATTTTAAGATGCTCCAAAAAATTTGTTTAATTTTTTTGAATATTTTTAAAGTTATAGCAAAAGAATAAAAGACAAAAAAATTAGTTTTTTTTTAAATGTTTATATCTCTATGAATATTTCAACTAGATTTACGAAATTTTGTGCAATAATTGCATATAATAACTAAAGGAATCGATATATGTTACAAACTTTTTGCTACATTATTTGACATAGGGTTTTTCTTTTGATAATTTATTGTCGGTTCCTCAAACCTTTAAAAGTTTTAAACTACATTGATATGTATGAGAAATTGCATAATCTGAGCACTTTTGAAGTTATAAAATAATTCTTGAAGTATTTTTCTGAAAAATACCAAAAAATGTTTTTGTACAGAAGTGTTTCCATTATTTTGTACACCCCTATATATTTCTATATAAATAATTGAATGCTTACTATTTTATGACATTCAAGGCATGCGTAATATATATCTTATATAACTTTATATCATATTTTATTAAAAGTTTACAAACGTAAACTATTATTTTAATGTAAAATAAACTTATTATGTAATTATATATTTATTCGGGTAATTTTAAATATTTAGCAAATGCAAAACATTGATTTTGTTTTCGAAATTTGCTGCAAAAGATCCAAACACCCAATTATACCTGTACGTTTAAGATAAATTTGCTGTCAAAATTATACTATAACATTTTAAAAACAAATTTCACTGAATAACATCATTAGGTATTCGTCTGGAGTCTAATTGATTGAATTCCTTTTTATACATTTCAAATAAGGTTATCATTATATTTCAAATTTATTCTGGTAAACTTCAAAAACTAAAATTAAGCTTGGATTTATTTATAATTTATTCAAATTTTAAAAAGTTTATAAATGTACATTTAGTTTTTGTTTCTGTCCTATCTAAAGCATAGTCAATAAATATTAGCAATTTAATATTGATCTACATGCTTTCAAAATCTCGGAATAAATTATCCAGAATATTTGCACCACGTTTTAATGATATCATGTTAACTGTTATTAGCATCTGCAACTTAAATAAAGTTTGAATTTCATCATAATTAATTTGCATTTCAATATGTTTAAAAAAGTCAATTTAATTTTTTTTCTATTTAATTCAAAGCTGGACTCTAAAAATTAGCTTTATTTTGAAGAAGAAATAAATTGAATAAACAATTTATAGTAGGTCTTCAAGTAATCAAAATTTTGGAATAAATTATTTAGATTATTTGCCTCACGTTTTGATGATGGAATTTTGATTGTTATAAGCATCTGCAACTAAAATTCAGTTTATATTTAATTATTATTTATTTACATTTCAATTCATTTATATAGTAAGTTTTTATTTCTGCTCTGTTCAATCTAAAACATGGCCGCTAAGAGTTAGCAATTTAAAGTAAGTTTACATGTTTTCAAAAACCTAGAAAAAATTATCTCAACTATTTGCAACACGTTTGAATGATATAATGTCAATTGTTAGAAATATCTGCAAATAAAATTATGTTTAAATTTCATTATCATTTATTTGCACTTTAATATGTTTAGAAATGTATAATCAGTTTTTTTTCCTGTTTAATCTGGAGCTGGATATTAAAAGTTAGTTTGAAGAAGAAATAGATTCAGCAGGCAATTTAAAGCAGGTCTGCGTGTTATCAAAATCTTTGATATAGACTACTTGAACCACGTTTTCATGATGGTTTTAAGCATCTGCAAAATATATCAGTTAACACGTTGACTTTTTTTTGTGGGACAGCGACATCATAATAAAGTAACTTGTTATCAGTGATTGACTAAGTTTATCACTGATGTCTCAACTGCAGAGAACCTGAGACGAGTTGTTGTCTATGCCAATTCGTTACCAAACTTTTAACTTTTTTTTCTATGTTTGTTTCTTAAACTAAATTTTTTTTGTAATACAAAAGCATAACAACTTTTTTTATAAAAATATAGCCAGGTCCACCACCGGTTGATTATTTTATTTAATTTAATTTTATAACCTTCGTTGAACATCTGACCCAATTTTTGGGTTTACGACTACTAATGTTCAACGCTTACGACTACTAATGTTCAACGCTTACGACTACTAATGTTCAACGCCTTTTAATTTTGAACACAATCCAGAAAACAAGGGAACTCCTGGTCCAAGTATTGAGAGAAATGTCCCTTCGTGGAGGACTTTTTGATGAAACTAACCCGCATTTGCGTTACATGGACAGGAAGACCACGGGAACCTCCCACGGTTAGCCTGACGGCAAGGGGACTCAAACCCATGATCCGCCTATCACTGAGGATATTTTACGTCAGCACTGTGGCTGTTGCAAGCCGGATACGGATTACGTATCGGTTTGTTATAAAAAATTTTAAGATATTCATTTTTTTTTAAATCTCTATATTATTTTTTTTATGACAAAAAATATTATGTATTTTTTTTGTGTTTAGTTGTTGTTTTAGAGCAAAAAGTATAACGATTTTCTAAGCCAGTTGGTCGGCAAACTTTTAATATTCTCCTTACTTCATTTTTAATGTTAATGTTGCTTTGTTTTATAAAAATATATCAGCCCTATGTTTTAAAATAGTAGAAAATCAGTTTTTGATTGTAACAAAGCTTTTTATGTTTTGAATAAAAAATTGTTCAAATTTGAACTAAAAAGTAAGTAAAACTTTGACAATTTTTAGAGGTAAGAAGAATTTTTTTAATGAATTTTTAATTTCACGCATTGTACTTAAAATTACTTTACATGTTCTTTTATACATAATTTAACAACAAAATAATTTGCTGTCGTTAAGAAATGTGTGACATGGTATAATAAAAATATTCTCATATGATTTTTCTTTTATATATAAAATTTAAATCCAAAAAACTCTTAAATAGCGGTTTCATTACTAAAACTATTTTATTTATTATGATTTTCGCAGTAATAATAGCTCTTGACTGTAAATTCTAATAAAAGTAATTGTTTACTGTAGATACTGGTAAAAGTAATGATGCCGAAACGGTAGAACTTGACTTAATTCTCTTTAGGCCATGTGGCTCATGAAACCATAAGTTTGAAATTCCAAGAACCGCTTCCCTAGTTGGACCATTCCAGGATTATTCTTTCCTTTATTATCATTTGTCAGTAGGATATCTCCGGCCGGGCTCTTTTCCATTTTCCATTCGGCACTCTTGTCAAAGCTGTTCTAGTTGGGTCTTTTGAGGACATTCTTAGAGCGTGCCCTATCCAGGACCACTTTCCTTAATTATTATTTCGATTGTGATGGGTTTAGTTTTTGTTTTGTAATAGAGTTCATTGTTCGAGATTTTGTTTGACCAGGATGTCTTTAACCGCTTCACTTACCAATTTTTTTTGAAAAAAATGCACAAAATCAACATATTTTTTTTACTTTATTAATAAATACAGGGAATTAAAACAAAATATAATACACAAGTTTTAAATTGAAATTGAAATTTTTTTATGTGTAAAAAAAAACATTTAGTTTACCATTAGTTTACTATTCCGAGTTATCTCGGGCAAATGAAAAAAGTTAAATATTAGTCTTTATATGATAGTTTTTAAAACGAGGGACAACACAAAGTGATACTTTCCGAACGCAGTAAAGTGATGCGCCATTTTTTCCTCTTTTTTTTACTATGTAAATCCTGCAACTAGCGTGTATAAAATGGCACAAAACACTGGTGCAGTTTCACAATCCAACAGCAAAACTCCTGAACAAAAATTGACAAATTTTCAATCACAACAGATTTTTTTTTTTTTTTTTTTTTTTTTTTTTTTTTTTTTTTTTTTTTTTTNCTGACAAATTCTGCTACACCCGAGTTTTCTCGGGATAATAAATATTTGCAATATATTGATACCCGAGTTTTCTCGGGATAGTAAATATTTGCAATATATTGATACTCGAGTTAACTCGGGATAATAAATATTTGCAATATATTGATACCCGAGTTAACTCGGGATAATAAATATTTGCAATATATTGATATCCGAGTTTTCTCGGGAAAATAAATATTTGCAATATATTGATACCCGACTTAACTCGGGATAATACATATTTGCAATATATTGATACCCGAGTTTTCTCGGGATAATACATATTTGCAGTATATTGATACCCGAGTTTTCTCGGGATAATACATATTTGCAGTATATTGAGACCCGAGTTAACCGGGATAATCAGGGAAGCTGTTAAAACTCACCTGAGGCATTTAGTTTGAAAAATATCGAGTTTTTTCGTTGCTTGAAAAAGCAGGAAATAAGAATTAAGATACCTAATTTCCTGCTTTTAAAATAACATCACGTTTTTTTTTTTAAATTCTCTTATAAAAAAGAAATCTTCGAAATTGTGAAATTTAATTTCCACCAAAACCTCCTTAACTCTTTCTTTAATTATATTTCTATTATAAATAAAATAATCAAAAAGTTTTATTTAAAAAGCTGTGTTTTTCGATTCATTTCTAAGACTTGTTTACGGAAGTGTAAGAAAAAGGTCATGATTTTAATTTATTAAAAATTAAACGTATAACATTATTTTACAGTTACCGTCAATGATATTTGTGGCTCAAAAGAGAAAGAATTTTGTTATACTCTCATCCTCAAACATTTTTGTTCAGCGAATATTTTGAAAACTGGTTTACCGTCAAGCAAAACCTAAAATATTCTCAATTATCTTTTCAAAACATCAAAGCAAGATAAAAATTTCGAAGTGCAAGAACCCCGTCATTAGCATTCATCAATCACTGCTTCAACATTTGCTTATTACACGTCTGCTTGCATACTCCGGATTTTACAGGCATTTAAGTGCACCAAAACAATATAGTCTCATTTATTTCGTTGCCATATTATTCTTAAAATGTTATGCCTGTTTAGCAACGGTAAGAATGAGCATATTTTTGGAATTCTTTTAACCGGGCAGTAGAATAAATTCAAAATTTTGAAAATGATCCTTTGTTATGAAACTAGTGATTCGTAAACATTAAATGTATCCAAATCGATACGAAACAAAATGGTGACTGTGCAATTTTTTCAATGAAGCCTTTTGCTTTAAAGAGTGCTGAACTATCAGCAATTGTGATTTTTTTGCTAGGATTTTTTTATTTTTAAGATTTTTTTACTTTTTTAGCTTTTTTTTTTAAGTAAGGTAAAAACTAAATGAGTGTGGTAAAATTTACTGTATTTCTGGCTCTATGGGAACACCAAAAAACTGGGTAATTTTTACCAAAGCTCTTTGGTAATGATTTTGGTAAAATTAACAATAAAATGTAGCCTTATAATGTTTGATAAAATATGGTAAATGCGGTAACAATTGGTAAATTTATCATGATAACTTAAAGCGTAACATTAAAATCATATATTCGATTGAATTTACTTTTTAGTTTCGTATTTTTTACTAAATGTGTGATAATAAGAACTGTAATTTTGAAAACCAGAATTTACGATAAACTGTTACCACATGAAGGGAAGTTACCAAATTAATAGCTTAAATGCCTTGTATTTTAGTTTTATTAACCTGAATTATATATATATATATATANACAAATTCATAAAAGCGGACATTATTTATTCATTGTTTTTTTCAGAATTGTCTTTAACACATAGTACTTAATTTTAACGGAATTTATTTCTCCGTGCAGCCATTAAAATTATTTTAAAAGCTTTTATTAGCTTTTGAAGCTATAATAATTTATCATTATTATTATTACACTTGACAACTTTTACATAGAGCGCTTTTTTTTCTTCCACTTCTACAGTAGATTCGTGTAAAAGTAAGACGATGATGACATAACATAACATAACATAACACGATGATTTCATAACATTTAATAACGCTTTAAATATTACAAAACAAAAATACAAAATGATCACAGCAGTCATAAAAATGCTTTCATTAATTTATTTTATTTATTTTTCGGAAAAAATAAATCGTTTCGTTGAGTTCTTGACCTACACTTAAACAGTGATAGCTTTAGCATCTAAATTATAGACTATAGATAAGTATAACAAGTTTAAAATTTAAAGGGAAAATTTAAATAAAAAATGTGTTTTTATCGTGAAAGAGAAAATATGGTTACGTCATTTTAAAATTTTGGATATTTTGTAGCAAACCAAAATGTGAAAACTGGCATTTGAATGAGGAAATAAAAATTGTTTAGTTAGAAATCAAACTAAATTAAAAACCAAATTAACCAATAAAAAAAAAGAGACGTGTTAATCACTTGGATTTTTAAATAATTTAGTCTGCTTTTGCTTATATTTCTTGACTCACATATTTTTTGGCACTAAATCATATTATGCTTATCAATTCACTTTATTTTAAATATGTGCCATTAATATCCAATAAAATGTTTCTTAAAACCTAAAAGTCGTTAAATGAAAATTCTATTGTTTACTGTCGTAAACACTAAGGCGCAATTTTAGCTTTTTATTATTCTATTCACTTTAATTAATTGACCCAGTTTAGAAAAAAAGTTGACATTGCATTGATCCAATTCCTATAATAAAATCTATCTTGGCCCTTCAGTACAAATATCAGCACTTCATCTTTTTAATATCGGCTGAATACACAGAAAAGACATATGAGTTCACAAAAAGAATCAATTGGATAAAAAGCTGCGTGTCAGAAAAGAAAATAAACACAATCTTAAGAAATTCGAAAAACTTTATAAGATATAAATTTAAGAATGGTTTTTATACGACAAATTTAGATTTTTCGTTGTGTCTATTTTATAAATGTGTTCTTTAGAATGCATAAACGTGCTGTTAAAATGCATATTTTAAAAATATCCAGAAAATTAAATTAAAAATTTATCGTAATAAATTGTTTTTCATTTAACTTCTGGTAGATTGATTTTTATATAATGTTAAAATTATATTTAAAAAAATCAATTACGTCAGTTATAATAGTCAAAATTATATACTCAAAAGGTAATTATATTTTGAATATAATGTTTCAATATATTCGAATATAATTCATGATGTGTTATGTAAATTTTATACGGATAAACATGTTAAATAACAATGAAGTAAGCTGTTTTTTTCAAATGTGGTTTTCATAGCATTTACGCAAGAATATATTATTAATTACTTTTTTAGATACATTACTTTTAACTCATGCATTTGTTTTCTTTCGCAAATTGTGAAAGATCCTTTTCGAAAATTTGTAAAAACTGAAACATCAAACTTTTTAATTTATTTTTTTGTGGATTTGAAGTGTAAAAATTGGAATTATTAACTGAATTAATTCATTCACAGATAAGCGTTACACTTTGTTTCTCATTGCATATGTAAAAAAATAAATAGAATCCCTAGAAATTACGATACAAAGAGTAGAAAAGATAATCTCTCTCCCTCTCTTTTCTTTTCTTTTTTTTATCCTTTTCTCTTTTTGAATCGAGTCAAATCAAAATCAGAACATTCCAAAATATTGTTCTTTTTGGTTTTTGGACGATAAAAACTGCATCTAAATATTTTGGAACTCTGATTTTAATCACAAACAGAAATACGAATACAAATATTTAACTACTATATATGTTTTTTCGTAAAATTTTGAAACATGATTTTGCAGAATTTAAGAAAATATCTTGATCTTATCTTAAATGCTACTGTAACTTTTAAAATAATATTTATCCAATTTATCAAATTTTATTAGGTTGCATTTATCGAAACAAGACTTATTATGTTTAAAATTGGTATTTTAATCATTTAAGAATAAATTTTATCATGTAAAATAAATTATTAATTTTAAACTCATTGATTTTTAGATGGTATTTCGAATATGGTATTATTACGAATATCTTCAAGAGCGCTTCCACAAATGACGTTAATAAAACGAAACAAAAATCATCTTTTCAAAGTTTTTAATAAGTTCCATTCAGGATAAAATGTCCCGAAACTGAAAGAAAAATCCCTCTGACTGAGCAACGCTGTTGTGTGGATTGCATCATGTTTTCGATCGAATGCAGATCATCTCTACCTGTTCTCTCTTCCATTTTACTCTACACCTGCCGTAAAAGTCACGTGACTTACTATGGCCGTCGACATCTTAGCGTAAAGTATAAAACGTGTCTAGGAGTGCATGAGGAAGCTTTGGCTTTATTCCTTTCTAAGCGTTTGCTCTTACGATTAAGGTGTGTTACAGGGTGGGAAAGTGACAACTGAAGTAGGGGGAAAGTATATTAAAGTAGTTCGAAAGCTTTAATATGTTAGTTTATTTTTATTATTTGAAAACGGAGAAAGGAAATTTAAATTCTTAGGATATTTGACTTACAAGTAAACTAAATTATGCGTTAAACTCCAACCAGATGAATTTGGTTTCAAAGTTTCTTTCGTAGAATTTTAAATTTAGAACATTTGTAAGTTTCCAGTTTTAACAATAAATTAAATTTCTAAAATTTTTTCAAATTTGTTTTGAATACTTTCGTTAAAGTATACCTTAGTGGATTCTTTTTTTTTGTTTGGATATATCGTAAATGCATGACTGTAGCTTTCAGTTTTCAACTTTTGGTTTAATCTATGTTACTATATTGAAAGAAAAGAACTAACTAAATGCTGACTAGTTGGATAATAATGTCGTATGTCGTAATTGGAAATATTTACTTCATTTTAAAATAAATTTTTTTTGCATATTTTCAAAAAATTAAGTGCTCAAATCTTTTTGAAGAAGTATTACTAATAGAAAAAATACTATAACTTTTATTTTATTTTATTGATACCTGGATTATCCATATCTCTTTTATCCGGAAACTTCTTTTAATATTTTTTCAACCTTTGAGAAATAATGTATTTGATGATGCATTTCTTCTCTAAAACTAATGTGATATGCTTCTTTTTGCACAAAATCAGTTCATTTCTTTTGCTGTATTTTTGGAGTATTTTATTAAAAGTATTTTGTTGAGAATAAAAAATAATTAATAGATGCAAATATTTAAATTAGCATTATATAAGTGAATAAGGAGTTTAAACTGCTACTAAATGCAATAAAACTAGCCACACTTAGTGCACACTGCAAATAAAACAACTGATGGTGTTCACAGGTTATTCATTATTCGAACTTAGGATCCGGATAAAAATTTTGTTTGGTGTACGAAAAATGGTGCAACATACACCACACACGCTTTGACCCTACTGCTTCCCTCCTAATAAACTGCCATCTTAAGGTACATATTTTCTTTATTATTTTTCGAAAATTTAATGCCCTCCTTTTTTGACCCTACCATTGTTACTGTCAGTTCCCTCCAACGGGAATTTTAAGCATGCATGGTGTTGAACACTTCCCTTGTTTTAATATCTGAACTTCTATAAAATTGGTGTGCAGAGAAAGGGGTCAAAGGGTCAGCAGACAAATCACCGAAGGAAGTATCTATTCAGTAGACCAGTGTTTCCCAAACTTATGACTTTTGTGTACCCTTTCTAAATTTTTCGTAAAGCTGTGTACCACTAATAAAAAAATGAATGTATTTTTTACCATAAAAAATTGCACTAAAATCAGGGGTCTGTTTAGAAGAAATTTGGGTCCGTTATCAGACCCTTCACAAAATATCTTTTCATAAAAACGGACCCTTCACAAAATATTTTAACTTAAAAACGGACCCTTTACAAAATGATTTCTCTTTTAATTGGACCCTTCACAAATTTGTTTATCTTCATTATTGTTTTGTTAATCGAATAAACCCTTCCCAGGGCAGAAAACAAGAAAGATGGATGTAAACGAATTAAGTTTTGTCTTCGGCAGACGATTCTTCCATTATTCGTCCGAAATGAATATTCTGCGTTCAGCAGTATAGGCTAAATACCAAATATTTGTATGTTGCATCTCTAATTTAGAAGCAGCAATTGTTGTTTATTTTTTAAAATTTAATTTTTTTAATTATAATTTTACAGTGTTGAGCATAATCTTGTATGTCTTTACAATTTAAAAACTCCTTGAAAAAGTTTTTTTTTGCAATAACGGACCCTATTTGCACAAATTCATAAAAGCGGACCCTGGTTGAAAGAATGTGAGTAATTTTTTCACAATTTCACGAAAAACGGACCTTTCACAAAATGTCTGGACAGACCCCTAAAAATTAAAAATCACAACTGGCTGTTGACACCACTAATTGTTAACTGTTATCACCACTAATTGTTAACTGTTAACTCTGCATAAATAGCCAACAGAAAAAGACATAATAGTAAATTGTCTTGACTAGCTTTGTTTGTAAATAAAATGTTTTGAAATTTTCGTTTGTTGCAAGATATTTCGCATAAGAACGCGTACCCTCGCTAAACTGTTCCCGTACCCCTGGGGGTACGCGTGCCACACTTTGGGAAACACTGCAGTGGACCATCAAGGACACTAAACTTTATATCTATTAATTTATTTCTGTTATGAAATTTAATATTTGAACGGAGAAGTATTTGGCTCAAGTAAAATATTTTATGAAAAAAATTCCTCATTTTGATCTCTTATAATGTTTTCATGGTCATCTACTCGAATAGGCATCTGCCCACATTGCTCTATAGGAAACATTTACTTAAAGCGAAAGAATAATTAGCGTGAAAAAATTTGTTTTGATATATATTTCTACAGAACAATGTATATTCTTCTTCAAAATATCTAAACTTTTGTAATAGAAGAAAATCAGTGAATCGCGGAAGATCAGTTCATTGACTTGCATTCATTCGCAATTTTTCGATACGCTTAGCTGATACTTTACCATCCTGATACGCCTATCATTAGATAAGACATATTTCCCCTGATTATAGTTTCGAACCTAATTTCTTTTCTTTCCCAAGTTCATGGCCATACAAGGAAATAAAGAACAAATATGGACAGGAGAGCTTTTCATAAATTGTCAAACGGTGCTGTAAATAATGATTTATTGTTGAACATCAGTAAGATGAATAGTTTCAGAACTGGCCATTTTACTATTTAAAAATGTTTAGGTGAAAAATAAATTTTCTAAATTTTTTATTAACTTTAATAAAAAGTTTATTTAAAAATTACTCAATTAAAAAATCTAATTATATTTTTTTTAAAACATTCATAAACCATATTTATTTCCAAAAACATGTATCCAAATTTGTATTGGATGGAGATGTTTTTTTTTCCTGTAAAAGTTAGGAAAATGAATAAATTTTAAATATGTATTTCTTTGGGACATGCATTTTTTAATTACTTATGCTGTAAGTCCGACAAATATCGATCATATTTTCTTAAATTTAATTTTAAAGAAATTATAAGCTCTATTGATTTCTTAAATTAAAATTAAAATATTTTCAAACAATCATGCGCCTCATTTATTTTCAATAACATTAATCAAAATTTAAATAGTAGGGAGACGTTTTTATTATGTAAAAGTTTTGGAAATGATTCAGCCAGATGTGGTTAAATTTGGCTAATAAATTTTATATATTTCGTTGCGACATTAATTTTTTAATCCTAATACAGCATATCCGGCGAATATCTATATCTCATTTCCTTAAATTTAATTAAAAAACTAAAAATTGCATTGATTACTTACTTTAATTCTAAAATATTTCTTAATTTATTGTAAAATAATCATTTTTTCTGAAATCTCTAATCCGGATTTTTATAGGAAGAAATTTTTTAAAATTTTTTTTGTTGTCCTTTCTGTGAAAGTTTTGAAAAAATGATTCAGCCACTTGCTATCAGATTTGACCAATATATTTTAAATATTTCTTTACAACATTAATTCTTAAATTCCTGTAACTGCCCCACTAAAAAGAATCTTAAGAATTTCTTAAAAAAAATTCTTAAGAATATCCTAAGTTATTTGGCCCACTCATTCTTAAGATTTTCTTAAGAATATTTTCTGAAGAAAATCTTAAGAAAATAATCTGAAGAAAATCTTCAAAATATAAACTTAAGATTTTCTTAAGATTTAGGCTTAAGTGGGCCAAATATCTTGAGATATTCTTAAGAATAGAATCTGAAGAAAATCTTCAGAATAGAATCTGAAGAAAATCTTCAAAATATAATCTGGAGATATCTTTAAAATACAGGTTTATGTGAACTAAATAACTTAAAATATTTAACATATGTTTTATTTTAGATTTTCTAGAGAATAGATCATAACCATATTTTAGATATTAAATTGTTTTAAAGCAAGTTTTTTTCAAATTATGAGTAAAATTGCTTAAAAATTCTAAAAAGATTTTACAGACATTGTTTCTTAACTGTTTCTTAAATTTATTAAAAAATTAAAAATTACATTCATTGCTTGTATTAAAACTAGAATAAAAATTCAATTTAATACCATTATTTCCTAAAAAATTTATCTGAATTTATGTAGGTGGGAAAGGTTTTTGTCTTTTTTGTAAAAGTTTTAAAAAGGCTTCAGACTGATATTTTCAGATTTTGCAAATAAATTTTTAATAATTCCTCGCGACATTAACTTTAATTCCTATTACTGCATATCCAGCGAACATCACCAATAAATATATTTTTAATTATAAAAATATAAAAATATTTGTAGTGCCATTTAGATATTTTTAATAAAATAATTAACTCGTTCGAAATGATTAATTTCATTTAATTATTAATTACATTCAATTATTTACTACATTTAATTAATAATTGCATTTAATTACATTATTAAAGAGGGCGGTCATTGACTATTCAAGATTGTGTTTACAATTGCAAAATTCAGTATCAAGATAACTTTTTATGTCAATTGTTAAATGTGTAGAAAAGCAGTTTTATTCAAAAATTTTAAATAAATTTCCATGATTTTATACCTTTTATAAAAAATAGTCCATTTTCTTCCTTATTTTTTTACAACAGCGAAAAAAAAAAATCAAAATTTAAAATCGAGTGTTATGAATATAGTGTAGTATGAATTCAGACTATAGCCGCAGCGATAACAAACATTACCTGCCAAAAAATGTAAAATAGATCTTAAAAACTTGAGAAAACAGCATAGAAATAATAAATAATTTTTAAAACTGTTGTTTTGAAGTAAATGTATTTAAAATTTTCGTAAGATCTTAAATAGTTTTGGATAAATAATTTAGGGTTGATTTGATTTACACCAAGTTGCATAAAAACTTAAGATTTACGGACACTATATTCTCAGATTACATAGGAAAAGAAAATTGGAATTTTGAATTCAAAAAACAATAGTGAAAGAAAAAAATATTTTAACAAAAATGTGAAAAAAAAAGAATATTCTTTCCTTAATTAAAAACGATTCCGCTATATATAGTTACTAATTACTTCCGTTATTAGCGTTAGAATGACGACAGATGAATTAGATTTCGTTTCTAAAATTAAAAGGTCATTATTCAATCTCATCACTTGTTTTTCAAAATCCTATAAAATATTAGTTTGTTATTCTTTCAAATTTAGGTTTCTTAATCTTATAAGCAGCTCAAAAATTGCATTTGAATTAAGTCTATAATTAAGAGTTAGCATAAACACAAAAATAATAAATAAGATAAAATAAAATAAATGTTGTTTATAATATGCTAAGAAAAATATTTTTGTTTAGTTATAAGTTTGTCCAATTACTAACCATTCTTACTATTTTCTTAAATTATTTATCAATATTATTTTTATGCGATTTTCATACAGCGTCAAATAATTATACACTGATACTTTAGGAATAAGATTAAAAAAAATTTAAAAAAAAATATTATATTTTTAAATATATATATTTTTTTTAAATATGTTATTATTTCAAATAGGATACACCCAAACGTTTCCGCCAGAAGAAACATTTAAGTATACGATTTCGGAATTTTTGCATTGTCCTTCAAACCGCACTTAGAAAATTTCAGAATCATTTTTCTCGAAGCTATATTTTTCATGTCAGCTGGGATCAAAAATAAAACATACATTGAGAAAAAGTTCAGGTAAAATTACCGTACTGTATAGTAACGACATTTCTGTTAAGAAAAAACAAAACAACATAATTCTGGTATATATGGTATTTAAACCATTCATTGGGTAACTTTTCACCTCATATGGTAACTAGGAATTTCTGGTATTTAAAATTATAGTTCTTATTTCCACACACTTAAGAAAAAATACAAAACTAAAAAGTAAATTTAACCGAATAAATGATTTTTATGCCATGCATGATAAAATTACCAAATTTTATCACATACTATGAAGCCATATTTACTAATAATTTTTCTAAAATCATTAAGAAAGCACTTCAGTAAAATTTACCAAGCTTCTTGGTGTTCCCATAGAGCCAGAAACCCGACCATACTCTGTTATTTTTGCATATACTTTTTTTCAGTGTATCTTTCCCGATTGACAACAAATATAATCTGTACATTCTTTAACGAAATATATAGGATTGTTTCATTTTACTGCCAAAATTCTTTGTTATAAACATTTTGTAGATTACTGGTGACATTTTGAAGATTAATTTTTTTTTTAAAAAAAAGCTCAGCAGTACTGCTGCAGTTGAGACATCAAAAATAATACTAAGTAATTTTGTAGCTAATTGCATTTATAATTGAAAATAATTTCGATTTTCAACCTGAGGCAAATGCCCTTACGACCGCTGTATTACTTTCCAGAATAAGGTAAAATTTACCGTGTTTTTGCCTTTTGGGAGCACCCTGTCGAAGAGTTTTGGTAATGACTTTCAGTAAAATGAAAAATAAATATGGTTTTATTACCATTCTGTTCGGTTGTAAACATCTTAAAATTTGGAAAATTTATCGCGATACTTTAGATAATAAAGATCATTTATTCGATTAAATTTACTTTTCAATTTTGTGTTTTTACTAAATGTGTGGTAATAAGTACAAAAATTTTGAAAAGCCAAATTTCCGCATGAGCGGAAGAACTACCAAATAAATGGTTTAAATACCATATATTTTGATTTTATTACCAGAATTATGTTGTAGTTTGTTTAAATTTTTATTAATTTTATTTATTTATTATAATTTTTTTTATTACCAGAAATGTACTAAAACAGAACGGTAATTTTATTAGAATTTTTTCTCCGTGTGCAGTTGCATTTCATTATAATGCAGAATGAAATGGATGCAGAAAATTTAGCGTGAAAACAAGGCTAAAGAAGGAAAAAGCTTTTTGAAACAAAAGAATAACAGGAAGTATTCGTAGAACAAAAGAAAAAAAAAGTTAAAAACTTATCTGTGAGTGAGAACTATTTAAAGCCCGTTTGTTCACAACAAAGGATTGATTTTACACAATGAACTTCACAAACTGACTTAAGAATATAAATAGGATACAACTGAATGTGTAAGAAGAAAAAAAAGAATTAAAATAAATAAAATTTTACTATGTTTTTTAGTTTTTATTTAACTTCAATTGTTTTGTATTCAAAAGAATATTCTACCTTAATTTATAGAACTACATCTTTCTCTTTTTTCCTCCCATTATTCAAATATGAATACTCAAAGCTTCTTTCTATGGCTGAATTTAATATTAAAATTCAATTATCTTTAAATTAGTTTTACATTGTTAAGATTCAGAAATAATAACACTTTTTAGACGATTTATTCTAAAAAAGAAAAATTAAATAAATGGGTGAAAAAGCAAGAAATACAGTATCCTGCTATTAATAGCAAAAATTAAGTTTTTAAAATTAATTGAAATAAGTTATAACCTTAATATAACTTACCGGATACAATAAAAGTGAAAATTTCGAAGAATAAATTTAGGTTAATTGTTTGGAGTTAAACAATGGCAGACGAAAATTAAAAATTGCGTTGACTGTTTAATGGCGGTTATAAAAAGAAATAGTTTCATAGAGCCAGGGTGTCTCAGGGAGATTGAGCGCTCCCTTTCCATTGAGGTGCCTCGGGTTCGATTCCCAGGGATAGATGGTCGATACGAATTCCGCATCCGGCCAACACCTCCTAGATAAGAGCAGGCCTCAGCACGGGTTACCATAAATATCCCTTAGTAGTCCAAACGTAAGGACATATTTTATATTTTCAACCACTGCGCAGCTCAGTACCCCTAACGTAATGACATCTTTCTTATTTTTCGTCTACTGCGCAGTTAACTTCGTCACATCGGACTACTAATTTGATCCGTGCTGAGGCCTTTCTACTTCTAGGAGGTGTTGATCCGGCTCGCATCGACCACGCACAGTGCTGACGTAAAATATCATTAGTGGTAGATAGATCATGGGTAAAAGTCCTCTTGCCGTCCGTCAAACAGTGGAAGTCTTTCGTGATTTTCCTCTCCATGTAACACAAATGTTGATTAGTTTCATCAAAATGTCCACCACGAAGGCAAATTTCTCCCGATACTTGATACAGGAGTTACCTTGTCTGCTGAATTGGGTTCACAATTACAAAGCTACAGAGTTGAACATTGTGAAACGTAAATTTAAAACTGGGTTGGCTTTTCAACAAAGATTATAAAATAAAATATATGCAAAATTATTGTGATAAAATTTGCGAAAGTTAGTTTGTCCCAATACTTGATGTACGAGTTCCCTTTTTTTTCTAGGTTGGGTTCAAAATTAGAAGACAACAGAAAAGAACATTGGTAGTCCTAAACCCAAAAATGAGTTGGTTGCTTATCGCTAATTATAAAATGAAATAAGACAGGTGTGTTATGTCAATCAGTGTTGACTTAAAATATCCTCATTGTTAGATGGATCACGGGTTAGAATCCGCTTGCTGTCTGGTTAGCCACCGCAAATTTTTGTGATATTCCTTTCCATGTTACGCATGTTACTATACTGTACAGCAATAACATTTCTGGTTATCAAAAAATATAATTCTGGTATTAAGAACTAAAATATGAGGATTTAAACCATTCTTTGGTAATTTTTCCGTTCCATACATTTCTTACCATACATTTACTAAAAAATTCACAAAACATAATTGTAAATTTAACCGAAAAATAGTTTATATGCTATGCTCTAAGGCATCATGATAAATTTACCAAATTTTACCACATTTATCACAAATTTTATTTCACATTATAAACCATATTTTATTGAGAATTTCACCAAAATTCTTTCCTAAGCACTCGGGTTAAAATTACCGAGCTTCTTGGTGTTTCCATAGAGTCAGTTGTTGTAGTTCATTTATGTCCCACTAGAGCTGCACAATGGGCTATTGGCGACGGTCTGGGAAACATCCCTGAGGATGATCCGAAGACATGCCATCACAATTTTGATCCTCTGCAGAGGGGATGGCACCCCCGCTTCGGTAGCCCGAAGACCTGCATGCGAAGTCGAGCACTTTACGGTAGAACAGTTTAACGAGGACCTATACCGCACACCCTCAGTCCCAACGCAGGCTGATCCAAGTGGTCACCCACCCGTACACTGACCGCAGCCAGTGATGCTTGACTTTGGTGATCTGCTGGGAACCGTGTCTTAACGATCAGTCCACTGCGGGACTTCGATAGAGTCAGAAATACTGTAAATTTTAATATATTCTGGTAGTTTTGACCGTTCATGTTTACTCAAGTAGTGTAGTTTGTCATATTTTGATGTACACAACATTGAAATATCAAACTACATTACCCCTTTTTGTTGACAAATATAAAAAAAGCGATGGAATATTACCTTCAAATATTTTTGTATCAAAAAAGCCAATTTCAAAAGATACACCGTTCTTAAAAGAGTCAAAATTTTTGAAGTGACTCTATAAAATATGTAGGTTATTATATATTTATATATTTTAGAAATTTGTGATTCAAAAAAATTCTCTTTAAATAAAATTAAACAGTTTTCAAGTTAAAGAGTGCACTATTAAAATGTGCCAAATTTAGTTTGTCGCCAGTTATATATATAAAGAAAAAAAATCTAAGTTTTTGTTTTTTAAGTTATATCACCCTCCTCCCATAAAAAGTAAAAGAAAAAAAGAAATTGAGTTATACTGCAACATTTTAAGAGCATCTCAGAGCACTTTAAACATTTTCTTTTTGTAGAAAACCAGATCAATTTAACTTTTTTAAAATTTTCTTTTTCTAATTACTTTACAAGAGATATCTACTTTCATAATAAGTGCCCGCATAAGGCAACGTAAATAAAATATATTCAAGGATATAGAATACATTTGCACCATATGTCAATTCGTATTATTTAGTCAAGGTTAACCTCTAGCATGGGTTAAAATATCACGTTTCCTAAAAATTTGAATAAGGCGCCAGTTACTTTTCCCCCGAAACTCTATCTTTTAAAAGCATTGTCGTCTAGACTAAATGCCGTCGTATTCTTTAAACCAGTTCTTGACTATTGATTGTACAAGCTTACATTTATATATGTATATTTTTTACTTTTTTAAATCAAAAGGTTTCTATATTCCAATCCATCTTTTTAAATTTGGGATCTTATACGTAAACATATTTTTGGCCCTTTCTTTTTGTCAGAAAAATACAACCCCCCGCCCCATAATACTTCCGTAAGAATGTTGGAACACCTTTCTTTTGCTTTAAATTAAACTTTTAATGCAATTATCTAATTTTATGAATGTTATGAGTGAATTCGTATAATACATAAAGCTTTTCGAAAGAAAAAAAAAACGTTTTAATTTATTTTACATTATTTAGAAAGTTATTTGAATTATGATCAACTTCGGGTATAATTTCTAACCTTTTAATTTCAAGGAATCAAGTGTAAGAAAATATGCGTTTTATATCTAAATACACTCAGTCCCACGTAAGATAAATATTAAACATCTTCTTGAGAAACAAATCTTTATTTTCAAGCTAGCAAATGTGTTATTTAATTATTTTATTACTTTTTCGTTGGCAATTTTACATTTTCTATTTTAAATCAATTCTATTTCTTCTCATTCACATGTGGCAAATCTTGAAAATGGGTGCTTATTTTTGAGCACTTGAAACATGTTGACTTCCATTTCCATTTTGCTACATTTCTTAAGGGAATAAAGTTTTTAATCAAGTTATTGGGTTATTTCTTATTGTCAACTTCCCTGAAATATTTAAAGAAAAAAACCTATTTCTCTACACTGTAAAAAAAAGTTCGGTATAACTGTAGGGAAAAAATGTTTCATAAACATATCTGGATTCAAAAGCACTAACAAATCAGTGTAAAAAATATTTTAAGTTGAATTGTGTCTGAGGCTGTAATAAAGTTTTTTTTTTTTTTTTTGCCCTCCCCACAGAAAGCTTTATAATCTGCTTATGGTCATTTCTTTATTCTCTGATCAATGATAAAAAATCTTCTTTTTTTCTTAATTTTAGTTACATTTATGAGTGTTTTAATTTTAATTAATGACTCGGATTATGTTATGTACCTTGCAATATCTTAATTTTCTTTGAATAATATGAATAATTATTTCTTTCCCAATTTTTGTTGATTATTTTTTAATTTATTTTTAGTAATTCTTACCTTCGTCAATTGCTGGGATGTGAAGTGGTCTATGACAGTTCAAAATGTATTTACTTTTGGAAAATTATTTGCACTGGCCATAATTATACTTACTGGAGTTTACATGCTTTGTATTGGTAAGTAAATTATCTTTATGATTTCAACTAATATTTGGAATCTTTATCCAATTAGTTACTTAACAGATTTTTCTGAAGCAACCTTTCTGAAACATAAGAATCATTCCTCTTTCAATTTTTTAACCCTTTATATCACCTTGTTGCATATCTGCAACATACACAAAAAGCCTATGTCTTTGCCCCAACAAATTTTAAAGGACGATTTCGGTGATTGTCGGCCAAAACTAGTGCGCCAAGATGAAATTGGGCACTGGCCTAATTAGGCTAACAAAAGAATCAGATGCAAATACCCAAAATGCAAAGGATTTACACAAAACTATTTGTGAGAAATGTGGTGTAGGACTTTGTTACAACCAAAGTAACAACCGTTTTAAAAATTTTGATATGAATTAAAATTTTTGAATCTTTCAATCTTAGTGCCATTTTTCACAATGTTGCATGAATGCAACAAGCACTTTTTTGTCATTTTGCATAATGTTGCAGAAATGCAACAATCAATTTTTTTCCGATAACTTTTTTTATTTTATGTTGTAAAATTTTTTTATTATTTTTTACATGCTTAGAATGATGTATTCTAATGTATGAGTAATATTTATTAAAATCAGAGATGTTGAGATATAAAGGGTTAAAATCAAAAGTATTTTTTAATTACTAAAATTCTACCCTATTTGCAAAACTATTTTTAAAGCAATTTTGTTTGTTGTTAGTGTCCATATTTCACACATTATTTGCAAGATCTTAAAAAACACTTATAGTTTATTTTAAACAGATTTAACTCTTTAATAAGAGCCAGTTTTCGGGCCAAAGTAAATCCAACAAAGCAAATAAAATATTTTAGTATTAGTATTTACGTTGAGGCTACGTTCTTTAAAAAACAGCATTTTGTTTGGGATTTCAGCTTTCTCAAGAAAAGTTGAGGAATGTAAACATGCACCTGTTCAGAATTTTTATTTTCAATATCCATGTATAGCTTTAACTTATTCAAACTCGAAAGTTTAGCTTGGCGTCTCTCAGTCCTTTGATTTATTTAGTGATTTAACTAACTTAAAAAGAAAGTTAAAGATTATTTGGCATGGATAATGTCCTCTTACAGCCACACTGTAAAAATAAAAATCTGTTCAGTTTACAGAAAAGAAAAAAAAAGACTGTCAGCTGGTGTGCCAGTATGGATGGGTGGCCTAATGTAAACAATAACAAGCGTCCTTAAACCGGAAGAAATTTAGAAAATTTCCGGTGTATCCCTCCGCTTATGTTATGAATACGAGGCGATATGTGAACAAGCCTAATATTCTATGCAGCTTTGTTATTGTACTTTGGGTTCAAATCTAAACATAATTGTACCATTCATAAGAGCTTTCAGAAATGTATTGATTCTCAGAGGTCGTAAGGCCAAAAATAATTTTGGAAAGTTAATATCTCATTGTGAATAATTCTTAAGGTTTGCCATGTTTTGTATTTTATCCCTTATTTGGCTACATTTGAATAAAATGTCGCCAAAAATATCTTTCTAAGTTAGCTAAATTAGAAAATATTCTAATGATTATAATATTAATATGATAATACTGAAGTTTAAAGGCTGAAAGAAAGAACTCGGTACATGTGAAATACTGCAAAAGATATGATGCAATAATATGATGGCGCGTTTTTTCAATCTGCGGCGTGAAAATATATCGGAAGCAGTAACCCGGAAGTCTTGCCGAGAGCAATTTAACCACTAGCGTCACCACCCTTAGTTTTACACGATCACCCATCCATAAGCTTCATCCCATCTTTCAATCTACAATAGGCAAGCTATAAGCGCAACCAAGCAAAGAGCTCTAAAAATGCCCGACAGTAATCATCATCTTCTATCTAAACAATCAAGTATAGATGTTGATGAGTAAGGAAATCTGTTATCCGAATATGGAAAAATGTGTTCTAAATTGGTATATCATTTAGCATGTTAAATAGAAATTCTTGCTTTAATATGTGGGAAATATATTCATTGATTTTAGATTGTTTGCGTTAAGATACTAACACAATGTTTGTTGAAAAGACATTGGCAATGTATGAAGGAAAATACTTCAAAGCAATAAATGGCAAAAAGTGTTTTAAAATATAGTAAAAGCTTCATTTCTATAAACTGTTTACCTTTTACAGATCTTGTTCGTATGGCACAATTATCGTCATTCATTAGGGAATCTTCATTATAAGTCTATAAAGACAGGCATTATCATTGCAAATATTATTTAGAGCTTCCTTGTACTCATGATTACTATGCATTTAAAACTTAAGAGGTTATTTCGGCATTTTGTGTTAAAGTGTCTAAATTTACAAACAGTATCAGAAAATCTCTTCATAATGTTTATGTGAAAGGTGTGTTACTTATGAAATATGAGTTTTCATAGAAAAGTAATCTAAATGACCACCAGTCAGACCTATACTGGTTAATAATTTGACTCTTTTAATATACGTAATAAGAGTTTTTCACGAAGAAGTAATGTGACTGAATACAGTCATGTTCATACTGGTGTGAAGCCTCTTTCTTGTAGTATATGCAATAACAGTTTTTCCCATAGAAGTGACAGGACTAAACACTATCTTGTTCAAATGGGTGCGAAACCTTTTTTCTGTAATATATGTCATAAAAGTTTTTCAAAGAGAAGTCATCTAACTGATCACAGCCGTGTTCATACGGGTGAGAAACCTTTTTCCTGTAATATATGTAATAAGAGTTTTTCGAGAAAAAGTATTTTGACTGTGCACAATAGCGTTCACACTGGTGAGAAACCTTTTTTCTGTAGTATATGTAATACAAGTTTTTCACGAAGAAGTCATCTGGCTAGACACAGTCATGTTCATACGGAAGAGAAACCTTATTCTTGTAGTATATGTAACATAAGTTTTTCTCGAAGAAGTGTTCTGACTAGACACAGTCGTGTTCATACGGAAGAGAAACCTTATTCTTGCAGTATATGTAACAAGAGTTTTTCACAAAGAATTGATCTGAGTAGACATAATAGTGTTCACACTGGTGAGAAGCCTTTTTCTTGTAGTATATGTAATATGAGTTTTTCACAAAGAGGTCATCTGACTATACATTATCGTATTCACACTGGTGAGAAACCTTATTCCTGTAGTATATGTAATAAGAGTTTTTCTCGCAGTAGTAATATGAATAAACACAATCGTGTTCACACTGGTGAGAAACTTTTTTCCTGTAGTGTATGTAATAGAAGTTTTTCACAAAGAGTTCATCTGACTATACACTATCGTATTCACACTGGTGAGAAACCTTATTCCTGTAGAATATGTAATAAGAGTTTTTCACGCAGTAGTAATAGGAATAAACACAGTCGTGTTCACGCTGGTGAGTAACCTTTCACCTGTAGTGTATGTAATAAGAGTTTTTCATGCAGAAGTGATCTGACTATACACAATAGCGTTCACCCTGGCGAGAAACCTTTTTCCTGTAGTATATGTAATAAGAGTTTTTCATATGGAAATTGTCTGACTGAGCATTTCCGTGTTCATACTTGTGAGAAACCTGATTCTCTTGTTGTTAATTCTTAGAGTATATCTCTATAAAGGAATTTTACGCTATATGTTCTGTTCATATTACTGACTAACTTTATTTTTGTAAATTTATTCACATAATGTTTAAATGATGATATAATCTGTTTATTAAGTATAATATAATATTCTAAATCATTATTTTTGATACATAATCTCTAAATCACTATTTTTGAAGTGTAAGAAGAGAGTTTTTTTTTAAAAAATTCAGGAGTAACAATCCAGTTTTTTTAATAATTAAATTTGATTTTGTGACAAAATTTGATTTTGTGACAAAATACTTAAATTTACTAATACTTAAATTTAAACATGAAAATTGGAATATAACTTCACATTTAAGTTAAATTATATAAAATACCATTTTAAACATAAAAATTAAAAATTATCTTAAAAGTTTACTTAAATTTTATAATTTGGCTGCTTTTTTGCTTGCTACTTCATATTTAACAATTTAACATAAGAATTGAAATAATTGTGAAGACTTAAATGCAGAGAAAATGATTTATTTGATAAAATGCAATGAATGTGATATTTTACTAATTAATTTAACATTAAATTATTTAGAAGTAGAATGTTATCAAAAATATTTTCATTTAATTTATTTACTTAAATTATGCATTTTATTTTGAAAACAAAAACAATACAGAATATAATTTCTTTAAAAAATTTTATAAACATGCTTTTAGATGTTTTTCAAAATTTTTATGGCAATTTTTTTTCATTCTATACATAAAAAGAATGATTTAAGTAAATAAANAATATTTTCATTTAATTTATTTACTTAAATTATGCATTTTATTTTGAAAACAAAAACAATACAGAATATAATTTCTTTAAAAAATTTTATAAACATGCTTTTAGATGTTTTTTAAAATTTTATGGCAATTTTTTTTCGTTCTATACATAAAAAGAATGTTTTTAAATGTAATTTTGCAAGTAAAATCAATTTTTTGTTGCATGTTTTTAAATAAATTTATTTTACTTTTAAATTACTGTCTGTAATAATATAAGTAGTTTTTCACGTTGTGTACAAAATTCATCTTTGTTCACAAACTTATTTTTATTGCTCTAATGTTTTTATATAAATTTATTTTTCATTGATATATTGCATAAATTTATTAACCTATTGTGAATAATTTAAGTGGTTTTTCACATTATGAGGTACAAAATTCAACTTAGTTGACAAACAAATTAAAACTTTTATTGTTCTAAAGTTATGTTTTATATTCAAAAATATTTAAGTTTCTATTCTCAGTATATCTGTAATAGTTGTGTGACTATGCAATTAATAATTTTTTTAATCAAAAATATGCTATAAATCAAATAACGGTGAAGCATTTGTTTAGCACTAAAAACAGCATCATGTAAGATTTTCATGGTCTTTTTTTTTCCTTATTCTTAATTGAAATAGAATTCTAAATTTCAAAGGAAAAAGAAAAATATCTTTGATAAAAAAATTTTAGTTGTGATAAATTTATGTTAACGTTTATGTTTAGTTGTGATAAATTTATGTTATTATGTTACAAAAATATTAATTGTATTCGTTGCCTCACCTATGGACTAATGTCAAAGTTGGGCGTCGATTACAACTGTAATTGATAACATATAATTACTGCTATGTAATCAATTACTTGTAATCACGATTGCAGGTTATTGCGATTACAGATAATCATAATTTTTGATTACATCAGAGTAGGGAAAAAATGTAATTGGTTTCATTTTCTAATTACAGTAATCGATTACTTGTAATCATTATTACAAATTTTCATTACAACTGAAATCGTGATTACATAACCAATTACTTTAATCAAGTACTTGTAATCATGATTACAAGTAATCAAAAAATATGATTACTCATAATCATGATTACATGTAATTATAATTACAATTAATCTAAAAGTTCTTATTTTAAGAATAAATACATAAAATGTGTTTCTAAAAAATAGTTTTCCTGATGTTTAGGGTAGAAGATTAGCGTTAGACTGCAAATGAACAATGAGTGGGGGAAATACTGTTGCTAAGACCATTTTACAGTAACTTACTTAATTATAATTTAATTCTATAAGATTATTTTTCTGATTGATAAGCTTCTCTGCATGAATAATTCATTATACTGAATTAAAATGTTTATGAAATGTTGTTCAGATCACTTTCTTTCTTTATTTTTTTATTCATTAAAATGAAAGGATTTTATTCTTAGAGAACAGTGGTGTACAGCAGGGCTAAAGAGAATAGAAGGGCTGGTTCACTCTTTGAAGTATCTCTCGCCGCGCCGATCCTCCGACGTCACTCTAGTGACGTCACTTTGGCGCAAAGCTCGCATTTTTACTTCAAGAACGGAGCGTTTGGCCTTACTAGCTCTAACTAATATTGGATCATTTCTTTTTGCGAGATATTCTAAGACATTTGTTATTTTCTATAATGACTTTCCTCAGTTTTTGCAGTGAATTTACAAGAATTTAAAACTATTATCGAAATGCCAGTTTGCGCGATTGCAACTTGCAAAAATTCTGATATA
>NC_092215.1:7310773-7315174 GCF_043381705.1 Parasteatoda tepidariorum | reverse complement strand
TACCATTCATAAGAGCTTTCAGAAATGTATTGATTCTCAGAGGTCGTAAGGCCAAAAAAAATTTTGGAAAGTTAATATCTCATTGTGAATAATTCTTAAGGTTTGCCATGTTTTGTATTTTATCCCTTATTTGGCTACATTTGAATAAAATGTCGCCTAAAATATCTTTAAAAATATCTTTTTAAGTTAGCCTAATTAGAAAATATTCTAATGATTATAATATTAATATGATAATACTGAAGTTTAAAGGCTGAAAGAAAGAACTCGGTACATGTGAAATACTGCAAAAGATATGATGCAATAATATGATGGCGCGTTTTTTCAATCTGCGGCGTGAAAATATATCGGAAGCAGTAACCCGGAAGTCTTGCGAGAGCAATTTAACCACTAGCGCCACCACCCTTAGTTTTTTGCTGAGTTAAAATAAACCTTATTTTGCTATCTGGGACTATTTCAAAACGGCTGTATTTTAAGCTTATAAGTACTGTTATTTTAGCAAACAAACTCTTTTATTTTAACCAAAAGTTTCGTAATTTAAACAAAACAACAAAAAAAATCAGTTATTTTAAGAAAAATCTCTGTTATTTTGACCAAAACTCTGTTATTTCAACATAAAAAAAAAACGCTATAAAATAACTATGTCAGCATTGTGGTCGGTGCTAGTCCAGAGCTGTACGTGCATGAGCAGTCAACGGCGTGATTTGAATTTGTGTCACCCAATTGGGAAACAGCCACGGCAACTCTAATGTTTGGTTATATCTTAAACTGTTTCTATCTAAAAGGTCTTACTGAAATTATATTTAAGTATAAAAACGTTAAAAACTATAATGACTTACCTTTAAAATAATCTTGCAATAACCCTTATAATGGTCTGGCAATTTAACTCACTAAAAAATTATATCTAAAGACAGTTAATAATCAGGTAGAGTATCAACAGTTGAACTGAAATTTTTATTTATACGATGCTCAAAACCATAAAATAATTTTGAGCAAATATAGAAAATAATAATTCGAAAAAAGATAAATTATCATACGGTAAGCAAAGCTGCATAGCAAAAACTAAACTTTCAGAGAAAAACTGTTTTGTGAAATACTGCTGTAAACCGACAAATTAACGGAAATAAACTGTAAAAAAAAAGAAACAAAAAAAAAAAAAAAAAAAAAAAAAAAAAAAGAATTAATCTTTTGCAACGTACGGGTAACGATTAAAAACGGAAAAAATCTGTGTTTATGTTTAAACATTTTTATTTCTTTAAAAATATGTTGTTTTTTTTTGTAGATTTTACAGTAAATTTTGGAGTGTACTATCAAGCTATAGAAATTCATTCGAAATTGCACGCATATCGAAATTGCATTCGAAATGCGTATCGTTACTTAAAACCATAATATCGTACAAATTTGCTGTGACTTTAATTCATGATGTTAAACCAAAATTATGCCCTTCATGCTGCACTTTGAAAAAAAATATTTATTTGAACAAAAATATGTTTAAATTTGACTCTTTACCAAGGTTTGCAGCAAACTTACAGTGCCATGTTCACAACAAACTTTATTGTGTCCTATATTTTTAACTGTTGAGTGCAAATCACTAACGAACAATTTTTTATTTTATAGTAATTGGCCACTGTAAATATGATTAATAATGGAATGGGTGAATAAATTTTGGATTAATGCTCCGATTCTTTTAAGCGATTAATTTGGTAAAATTAATAAAATGTTTACAAGTTTTCCGCTCTTAGATATGCGTAAATTGGAATTTAGTCTGTCTCTCTTGTTAAATTTTAACTCATATAATTCCGATTTATCGGATCAAAATATATGTATAAAGCGCAAAAGAAAGACAAAAATTTTGATCTTAACGTACTCATAGGTTTAACCCTTCATTTACTAAATTATTGAAAAAAATGTATTTAAAAAAAATGCGCAAAACTTTTTACCGTATTGGCTATTATATTCTTTGGAGAAAATTTTTTTTTCGTCTTCCAGCATTATTTTCTAATTTTTTCATCAAATATTTAATTTAGAGCTATGACATGCGGCTGGAATTTGATCTATAACTTATAATACTTTGAGAGCAGAAATTATACTATAAAAACATAAAGAATAATAAAATGCTTGTGCGCATATTTTTTTATTTCTAAAGATCAATTTTAATTTTATTTTAAAATTGTCGTTGAACCCGACCCATTTTTTGGGTTTACGACTGCTAATGTGCAACTCCGTAACCTTGTAATTTTGAACCCAATCTAGAAGACAAGGGAGTTCCTGGATCAAGTGTTAGGAGAAATTTGTCTTCGTGGAGGACTTTTTGATGGAACTAACCCTCATGTGTGTTGTAAGGAGAGGAAAACCACAAAAACCTCCCACGGTTAGCCTGACGGAAAGAGGACTCTAACCCATGATCCGTTTACCAGTGAGGATATTTTACGTCATCACTGTGTTTGATGCAAGTCGGGTGCGGAATTCGAATCAACCAACCATCGCTGGGATTCGAACCCGGTTCACCTATTCGGAAGGCGAAAGCTCTATCCCCTGAGCCACCACGGCTCTCTAAAGATTAATTAGAAATATTAAAATATAAACCAGATTTATAATGAAATTTATCAAAATATTTTATAATTTTGAGCAAATGAAATTGTTAATTTTGTATACAAAAGTGTCAGCATCTGGCGGAATTTTCTCTCACGCAATTTTAATTTTTTCAACTGTTAAATTCGACAGTTCAGTCTTAGTTTCACTCATGCACGTCTGTTCAAAATAAAATAGTGAGCTACATATATACATAACTTAATGGAGAAAGTAAATTATGCATAAATATTTTGATAAATCGCATAAAATAAGTTAACGCTATTCTCAATATAATTTATATAAGTTGCCACATTGCATGAATATAAAACCCGTCGGCATCTTATAGTCCCCAGATCAACACATAATGAAATCTTAATTAAAGTTTTAACTTTTAATACTTTGTTTTATAGCTATTTGAAAATGTTTATGAATCAATTAAAAAAAATAATAAAATAATACGAAAGGCTTAATTGCGAAATTGATTGATATAGAAAATCGCGAAGTGAAGAACATAGATTAATCATAAAATGGCGTCCTCGAACGAAATATCAACAATTAAATAGTTTCATGAGCGGTGTAATAATCGTCTACTTTTAATTAGTAATGATAAATGGAAATTCCTATTACAAGTCCCGGTGGGTTATTTTGTTCCGTTTCAATATTGTATAGAAATATAATTAGTGGAACTTAAGAATCTCGTAGGTGTATAAAGGGTTGAAGGAGTGACTTCAAATATGCTAATATACTAAAATATCGTCTGTACTATTTAGTGCAGACGATACTTTAAGTTACAAAATCAGAAATTTTTTTTTTATTCGATACACATACCTTTTTTGGTCAGAATTAGATTCTCGGACCTCAAAATATGGGAAATCCGCAATCTGGGAAATATAGTCCTGAAGAACGTGGTCGGAAGTTTGGATCCAGTACTGTTCATTTTTCTTTTCATGTATTTCGACTTATCTCCAGAACTTTTTAAGCGAATCGAACTATTTTTTAAATTTTTTGGTGCTTAAGTTTTTATATTATTTTAAAGAACGTGATTTTATCTCTCAAATTACAAAGTTTGATAGAAGTCGGTCAAATAGCTTTTGAATCATAAAATTTTAAAATAGTCATATATTTAAAATTCGATCTCTCAGGAATTCAACCGATTTTTTTCAAATTTTGTATTTTGTCGTATAAAATTATGTTTTTTAAAATAATATAAAATTTGTCTACCATTCAAAATTTTTCCGACTATTGTTAATACATAATCATGAGAAATTATTTTTTGCGTGGAATTAGATTCGGATAAATAACTTTATAATTGCGTACAAGATATGGCGAAATACGCAAAATGGAAAATTTACATTAAGAGATCGCTTTCATGACCAAACTATTGAGTTCTCAGATTTTATTTTACCTGAGGACCAAATAATCCAAATCTGTCTATGAAAAAAAGGTACATTTATTCAGAAACAGTTTATTTTTGTGTCCGAATTCGTAACTTAAAATATCGTCTGCAGTATTTCATTAGAAATTTTGAATTAAATATTTGAAGTCACTTCTTTTCAAAATTACGATTGAGTCCCAGCTCCTTAAGATCCGATCACTGGATTAAAAATTATTCTATTGATTCCGTTTTTTTTTTTTTTTTTTTTTTTTTTTTTTTTTTTTTTTTTTTTTGTGCCCTATACTTGTGAGTAGGACTGGGCAATATTAGAAATTATATATCGTAATGCATCGTCAGTTTTGCATCGCGATATTTTTTTTTTTTTGGAATTGCATTTACTTGTAAGGCACAGAAAGTCAGATTTCTATCAAAACTTCATACTCAGATTTCAAAAAGAA
>NC_092215.1:7261667-7309627 GCF_043381705.1 Parasteatoda tepidariorum | reverse complement strand
AAAAAAAAAGCTAAGAGGTGCGAAAAGGAACATGCGATATAACGATATGTGTTCTCAAAACTCTGATTCTGATTCTACAGCTCACCAATCCAGGCCATTTCAACATAACGAAACGAACATCGTCTTCCACAGCGCGAGTCAACATCGGAACGTAAAAGAAGAGTCTTATATCGCTATATCGTTATCTTATATCCTTGCGTGTCTTATATCGCTATATCATTTTGCGCTCGCTGTCTTTACTCGACGGCTTAAATCAGATTTCTGATGCATCGCCTTGAATGAAAGTCGCTGTATCGTCTTGCCGACATATGCCTTAAATCTATATGTCTCGATACATCGATTTATAGCCCAGTCCTACTTGTGAGACATGCAGAAGCAAAACTTTGTAAGCAATACTGCCTAAAAATTTTTCTTACGATGGCAATTAGGAAGAAGAAAAAAAAACTCAATTTCGGAGTGAATAAAACACCCGAATAGATTCAAAAACATTTATAATTAAATCTTAAAAGCATTTTATTCGTTTTGTGCATAATTTTTCAAACAAAGCACTTAATTGCCTCATAAAAAAAATCTTCGTTTGTTTAATTAGATATTTTTCTTAAGCAGAATAAACATGAAGTTTACGGTTTACTTAGAAATGACTCAACTAATGAAAAGGAACTGGCCATTCAACCTAAAGTTTCAATGTGGAAAAAAAATGGTGTTAAGTTTCCTATTGTATTCCAACTTCCTTTTTTCTAGTAAAAACCATTTAACACAACATTCAAGGTCATGAACTAAAGACTTTCTTTTAATGTGGGAATCTCTGCACACACTTCCGTTTTGAGTTTTGATAATTGAGAGAATCATCAGGCTTTCGGCGTCATCAACTTTTATGCCCAGGTGAGCGCCATATTGAGTCGCGTGCAGCTGTTGAATTTAATGAGCTTGGTTTTATAACGGTTTGTGTTTGTATTTCCCGTATTTTGAATACAGCTGTTCTTTTAGAACTAGTGAAGATGTGCGATTCTTTGTTTTTATGATTTGACGTTAAATTTTGTATGCAAATTCTATTTTATTTGTACAATACTGCCTATTTAATGCTCAAATTTCGTTTATAATGTGTTTTCTTAATGTCAAAAGCCAAGTTTTAGTTTTACATTTTTGTTAGAAGAAAATTTCTTTTCGAAAATTGAAAATAAAATGAACATTTTTATAAGTACATGTTTATAATGGTCTGAGAAAACTGAAACTTTTTTTTTTTTAGATTTTGTTATATTACACATTTTGAAGAAAATCATAAAATAATTTATAATTCGCGTTTTATGTTATGATCTTTGGAGTAACGAATTTGTCTGTCTAACTATTATTCTGGGCTAATGGGTTCTAAAAGCTTTTAAAAGAATATAATTCACAAATTTTTCATTGTTTATTAATTGTACAATTTAAAGGGACAATATACGTTGAAAATCGTTACAATGAATCTTGTTTTTATTTTGATGCCAGAAACTTTATTTCTTTTTACGTCAAATCAGGGTTGGCAGGTTTTTGACATGTGACAGTTTTTGACAGTTTAAACCATGGTTTAAACCGTCACGTCAAAAACCTCACTGTCAAAAATGTCGAAAATGTCAAAAACCTATATTCATATGTGAAATTTAATTAATACATAAAATTTATATATTTTTTATAAAGGATAGTGTTTCTAAATATGTTCTAGAAAAAATAAATTTAAAATTTTGAAGAAACACTTATATTTTGAATAGTAACCAAAATCTTGTACTTTTGAAAACTCACATCTTTTGTAATATTATGTATTCATTTTCATGTGTTATTGAAAATCTGCAGTGATATTATTAAGAAATTTATTTATAACCAAATTTAGTGTATAGTATAGATTATACTAAAAATTAGACATTTTTAAAGATAAACATTAGCAGTTTTGTACATTAGACATCTTCTTTTAAAGAAAAATCTTTTTAATATTCTTTTAAATCTTCTTAATAATCTTTTTAACATAAGACAATACAAATTTAAGTGCTTTCTGTTAAATACACAGAGTAGTTAGTGTCGATTTACAGTATATTCAGCCTATTCATTTACTATGCTGAAAATTTAGTTTATCCAAATACTTGTGAATTTCATTTTGCTGAATACTATATAGTTTTGTTGAATATCTAAATATTCAGCTGTTGAATAATTACTTCTTGCTTTCAAGATATGCATTATTTGTATTCTTAATACAAGTGGAGAAAAAAAAATTAAGAGATAAAAATTGTTTTAAAATGATAAGTGTAATAATTATAAATAAATATAATAAACAATATGAATTATATTTATCATTATTCATAAATATAACTACTTTTAAATTCAAATTAACATACTGGATAATAAAGATATTCGGTATAACATTAAAATTTTTTTTCATACACTTGTATCAAGTTTGTATTTATACAACATAACTTGTAAGTTCCTTATAAATATTAGTTATATGTTCCTTATATGTCAAAAATGCATAGTAATAAACTTTTAATTTTCTTAAGTATCAAAAAAAAAATTTTTTTTTTAAATATAAATATTTAAACAATTTTTGTGCAAAATTTTTCTGCACATGCATTTGAATATAAATTTCTGAGATTTTAAATCTGTTATTTTACCTTAATTTTAATTAAAAAATATTTTAAAACCTGCTGATTACCTATAGTATAATTAAATTTCAATATAATGCATGGCAACTGTTGGTAGTTTTGAAGTTTATATATTTTCTTGGCAAACTTCAGTTTTTGACATTTTTGACGGGTTTTTGACGGTTTAAACCAGTATTATACCCTTGTCATGTCAAAAACCACTTTTTGACGTCAAAAACCCAACCCTGCGTCAAATGCACATATATAAACCTTAAGGTACCAAGTTTAAAAAAAATATTCGGAGATTATAGTTAAAACAATAGTTAAACAACACTTCGCATTACAATTGTTTACAATTGATTTCAACTTCTTAAATGTTTGATTTTAAACAATCAAGAATAAATATTACATGAAATTTTGAGTATTGTAGTAGTCTTCATTGCAAAACTTGCTTTGTTGCGTTCGTTATTTTTGTTTACTTATGTAAACAAATATTTTAAATGCATTTCATAAAATAATCGTTCTTAGACCTTACTTGTGACTGATATTTTAAAATAGAATTGTAAAACAATTAGCATTTTTAATTACCTGACATTAAAAAGTGTCTTAAACTATAAAATACATTATTAAAAATGCTTCTTGCGTTACAATTTATTTTTCAATTCTTTGCCACAATGATTTTAAATGCGAATCTTGTAAATTTTCTGTATTTTTTTAAGAAGATTTTTTAAGAATTCTCTGTATTTTTTTTTAATGTATTGCAAGTACGCAGCAAACATGACAAAAAAATTAGATCTTTAGCACCAAAAACAATGAAGTTCATTTTCAGGGTCAATTGTCCACTTTACGTTGAATTAAGGATGCATGTCATGAGAGGCCATAATGTCAAAGTTGAAAGGGTATCGCCAAAGAAAAAAAAAAAATGGAATTTATTAGCAATTTCTTTTGGCTGAAACATTTTTATGAAATGGCATAGTAAGTTTTTTCGTCTATGTGCATAAAAGGATATCGAATTAACAAAAGTGCCTCTGAGGTATAGCGGTTTTATCTTATGAAACCATTAATTGCTAGAACCCCACACTTGGGACCATTTGCGGGCTCTTTACAGTTTTTTATAGTTAAAATTGACACAAAATATCCTAATGTGAAATCGGACCAAGTACAAATGATTATATCGTAAAAACGGACTCTTCATAAAATATTTTATCTTATATCAATATTTTTTCTTTTTGAAAATGGACTGTTTAAAAAATACTTCGTTTTGCGTCTCGTAATTTTAAAACTACAGCTTCCTGAAAGAACTCCCCTTTCCACACAAAAACAGAACTTAATTTTCACTTTTACACGAAAAAAGGACCTTGATTCTTTGGTCTTTTTAATTCAGAAAATGAGAATATTTACACTAAATCAAAACAAGTCTTTTCACACAAAGTTTGGACACACCAAACTGTAAAAAATTCTGAATTAAATCACCGCAAAAAGTATTGGCACCTTGAGTGCTGCTACTTTTCACCATAAAATCCATTTTTACCGTAAAATTTTACGGAACAAAAAATCCGATATCTCTTAATTTTTACCGTAACTTTTACTGAAAAGCACGGAATCATTGTGATTAAGTAAATATTACTGTAAAAATAACGGTATAAAATTTAACGATAAAAATGTATTTTAAGGATGAAGTGCTAATACTTTTTACTGTAATTTGATCCGGAATTTTTAACACTCCACGTATTTTTTGATTTTTTAGAAAATCACAAAAATTATACTCTTTTTTTTTTCTTCAAAAGTTTACTAAATTATAAGTAGATTTTTCTCTATTTCACAAAAAAGAACCTTTCATTAAAAGTCGGGATTAACACCCGATTCTTATAGATATTATAATTTATAGATAAAAAGCAAATTCATTTTTCCAAAGAAAAGGAGAATTTGATATCTAAACAAGGTGCAAAAATATTGAAATGTTCGTTCATATTTCTTACTTAACATATTAACATCGTATTATAATATTCTGTTTACAGTTGCTTCAAATTAAAATAAGTTAGATACACTCATAAATTTTCAAAGTATCAATTTTCATTGCGTAATTTGAGGTATTTAACCTGTGGTGTATCTGAATCTAATAAATAGTAAACGTGCATTGTATTACTAATAAAGAATTCAAAGATTATCATCATCGAATAACTTATAGGCTTAATTGATATTTACGGCACGTATTTAATTCATAATGGTATTTATTTATTCAGTTTAAATAGATAATATACATGAAAAATAAAACTGGCATTAGTTGTGCGCTCTGTAAAGAAAAGACCTTCAGTTTTTACTTTTGATTATTGATTTGATAGTCTAATTGCTAAAAGGATTTACAAGATTAGTAAGATTGGTTTTAGGATTTTTGGGATCTTGTAATAAATAAAGGTTTCAGAACTTTAGACAAAAAATTTAACACTTTCAATTTATTTATTTCTTAATTTTGTTAAATTATTCGACTAAGTAAAATCCAAATTACAAGATTAGATTAATTTAAATAACAAAATTGTCCAAAGTAATGTTAATGAATGTTTAAAAAAATATTAAGTGCAAAATAAAAAATGATTTTAAGCCATTACCTTATTTTTTTATATAAGGAAATGTAATTGCATTTTGGAACGTTTAAAATTCTTTTTATATTATTAGTATTTTTTCTTTAAAGCAACTCTACAACTATTGAGCACTTTATAGACGCACTTTAAGATGCTTTGTAAAATCTTAATTATCAGTATATACTATACAGCTGTATTATTTTTACGCGTTTGAAACCAGTTTGCACTTGTTTATGTTCGCGTATCAGTTGGTTAACATTGTAATGTAATGCGTTAAAAATAAATACAAATATATAAAAAATCCCCTGAATAAAAACCCATTTCATGTATGTTTAAATATAAAATATTGCGTATAAACTCGTGCAAATCGTGTAATTATTAAGAAACTACAGTGCGTCTAATAATTTGGTTGAATTATTATAATATAATACCTGATATAATAAATATTCTCTAATATATCGTCTAATTTATCCAATCGTCGAATTTATATTACATATCGTCTAATTTAACCAATTGATACACAAACGTTAACAAGTGCAAACCAATTTCAGTCGCGTCAAAACATTAAAGCTGTATAGAGTATCACCTGATAATTAAGATTTTACATAGAGATCTTATAGTGAGTCTAATAATTTATCCAGGGACCTTAAACATTACATGCAATGCACTATTAAAATATAAAAAATATGTTTAGACTAACACAGAAAGTCTTGACACAGGTTTTTATCACAGATATATTGACGTGACGGCTGAAACCGTCAAAAACTGCTCATCTGTGCTTAGAAAAAAGTTTCAACATTTAATATCAGGATAATTGTTTTTTTTTTTTTTCTTTCCTATTTCTAAAAATCACATTTTAAAATAATGACAATTTCATTCGATATTTCTCTCTTAATTACTTAATTGACTACTTAAGTTCCTACACAATAATTTTGCTTACTGGTGTAATTATACTTTTTGATGTGAACCTTAGATTATGCGCTAGTTTAAAAACACTTAGTTTAACTAACTTTCAAGGGTAAACAAATTCAAATTGGAAATAGTTTGCAAACATATGAATACTCTCGTTGCCGGATAGTAAATTCTTGAATGAACTGACCTTGGTCAGTAGTAGTTAATTATAGGTCTTGCAGCTGTATTTGAGATGGGCTGAATAATATGTCACAAAAATGACAAATTAATATTATGTCTGATAGTAAGTTCCGATATTTACTTCCGTGTCCACAACACAGGAAACTAATAGATGTAGGTCAAAAGGTCTAAGATTACAGTTTATACTATATTTATTTCTTTGGAAGTTCAAATTAAGAAGTTACATAGTTGCCGAAGTTTAAGAATTTCAAGGAATTATTTTTTTGTTTGTCAAATACATTTTTGCAAAATGTATGTTTCAATATTTTATTTTTGTTTTTATAAATGTAATTTAAAATTATTTGAACCAGTATTACTTGCAAACTATTTAATATTGCAGAATTTATTGTAGCCTAATAGAATTTTGAACCCAACCCAGAAGATAAGGGAACTCCTGGATCAAGTATTGGGAGACACTTGTTTTCGTGGAGAATTTTCTGATGGAACTAACGCGCATTTGCGTTACATGGAGAGGAAATCCACTGAAACCTCCCGCGGTTAGCCTGCTGGCAAGGGGACTCTAACCCATAATCCATCAACCACTGAGAATATTTTACGTGAGCACTGTGGTCTGTGCGAGCCGGGAGCGGAATTCGAATCAACCAGCCATCGCCGGGATTCGAACCGGTCATTGGGAGGCGTGAGCTTTATCCCCATGGCTTAGATACCATTATTGTAAAAATTAGGCTTAATCTAATATGGGAATAATATAGCAGAATTGAATGTGTTTATTTGCTAGGCAATCTTCATAAATCTGTAAAATATTCTGTATAACAATCTATGTATTAAGTTTTTAAGCATTCAAATTATTTTGCTATAGATTTTTGGTAAGTGTAGCTACACAGAAATTAGTATTTAAAAAATTATCACTGTGTAATTCCTTTTTAGTGCGCCAGATATAGCTAAATTGCTATGTCCTTTTTGCCTCTTATTTCAGAGTAATTGAAAATTGTGCAGCTTAATTAATGCACAGTTTTAAAATTACTTTTAAGTAAAAATCGAACATTTTAATATTATCTCACGGTTTTGTCCACTCTGCTGTGCCTTGTTCCCATAGCTCCCTGAATGATCGATTTGTAGCTATTTTATTATATTCATTATACAGTCTCTGGCCATATTCTTAGACCCACTCTAAGATTCTATGTAAAATTATAATTATCATTGTTTTTACTCGCATGACACCGGTTGTTTACGCTTCTGTGTGAATTGGTTAACATTGTAATGCAATACGTTAAAAATAAATACAAATGGGAAGTATATAGGAATATAAAAACCCATTACATGTATGTTTAAATATAAAAGTATCGCTTATAAACTCGTGCAAATCATGTCATTATTAAAAAACTACAGTACGTCTAATAATTTGATCTCATTATTATAATATACTTATATAATGCTTGATATTATAATTATTCTGTATTTATACAATATATTTATCGTATCGTCAAATTTATAGTATATATCGTCTCATTTAATCCATTGATACACTAACGTAATCAAGTGCAAACCGGTTTCAGTCACATGAAAACAATAAAGCTGTATAGTATGACCCGATAATTGAGATTTTACATAGAATCTAATAGTGCGTCTATTAATTTGGCCACGGATTGTATTTGCTGCATTCTAAGAAAATAAAGCACCTTGAGTGCCTTTTTACCGGAATTTGAACCGGAATTTGTTACAGAGTTGTGAAATCGGCGGAGCCACGAGTCGCAAAGGTTTCTCCTCACTGCTTTATCTATAAAAATTCTTATCGTTGACTTTTTTTAACACTTTAGGATCAGATTTAAAGTGGTCTATTCATAACACAGATTTTCCGAGAAATAAATCTTTGTTTCGATGCATTTCCGAAATGCTAAGAAGAGGAGAAAGAATGATTCATTTTTATAGAATTTCAATAAATCCTTTAAACATTCTTAGATTGTTGTAGTCTTGCTTGCATTAATGTAAACAATAATGATAGGTTATCTTCTATTTTTGACACCGAGAAGACTATTATATACACTTTTTTTGCCAGATTATCATAATTCATTAGTTTTGAAGCTTTTTTTATTTCTTTGAATTCTGTTATATGCAATGTTTCTATAAATAGGCAGTTTGGTATCGCTATTCTAAAATTGAAAAAAATTATTAGGTAAAAAAAATAGTTTGTAAAAAAATTTATGTGATTGAGAATGCTCTTAAAGTTTGTTTTAAAAATAAATTTTTTATGATTATAATTTTTATAATTTTCGTGATGATGAGTTTTGTTAATTTTAATAAATAAATACATTTTCTTTATATTTTAAGTAAAATAGTTTCTTTATATTTTAAATAGAATAGTTAGTATAAAATAGTTCAAAAAAATTTGCTTTTTATGTGTAATTGAAATTACATTATTAATGCGCAAAAAAATTAAAATAACTTTGCTATCACGTGATCCAAGCCGGCGAGTATACCGTTCGAAGGAATGGAATGAAATTTTGTGCCAGAAAAAGGAATCGATTTTCTAATTTTTAATAAAAATCGATTTTTCGACTCTCACAGGCTACGACTAGAGCGATTAAATGTCGAAATGCGCACTGTAAGAAAATCACATTGAAAAGGTACTTTTCCTCGAAAAATTTATTTTTACGTAATAAAAATCTATTATTATACCATAATTTTTAAATTAATAATTTTCGTAAAATCACTGAATCAATCTCATAAAATAAATATTGCAGTAATAATTACGGTATAATATTTTTATGAAAAAAATGGATTTTTCAGTATAATGGATTTTACGGATGATGCACCCAAAGTGTCGTCACATTGTTCCGCAATATTTTAAAGTGGATTTTTTGCAGTGTGTGTTTTCAACGAACAGTAAAAACTTTTGAGTTGAAACAATACTTTAGCAGGTTTAGTGGCAACGCTAGACAGAGATAAAGAGAGAAAGCGTAGAAATCGCCTTCATGTTCGTTCCTACTGTCGAAAATTTACATCATACTTCAACTGCGTCGCTGTTTAAAATGCTAAAAGTTCTACTCTAGTTTAAGTTTCTTTGCATTTGGATGGGAAAAGTTAGTCATACGTTGGCATATTCACCCCGTGATGTTAAAAGTTTTAATTTGTCTCTTGAGTATTAAAGTTTGGTGAGAGTTGTTTGATTTATTTGCGAATCGATACTGTACTCTTAGAATTAAATGTACGATAAAGATCATTTTTTTAGCTTTACGGTTTTAAAGCCGTTTACAAGTAGTATGGTTAAAATGCAAAACCGTGGAATGGGGCTTAATTAGTTTATCTGGTTCTGAGAAATACAATACTTTTTTGTGTTAAGTCACCTTATGGTGTTGCCGTCTATGCGTGAATGAGAGTATCGTATTTTATTAGTCCAGGGTCACAAATAGGGGGCTGCCAGACACTGAAAACTCTTCATGGGTTGAAGGGGCTGGATGAAATGTTGTGATGTCAACGCTGAGACTCGAACCCCCGTTCTGGTGGTCATGAGACTGACAAATTAGCCCTCTCGGCCATAATAGGTACCCAGCTGCAAAGAACTAAGTTGCTATATAAGGTGGGCTTAGATGGTGTGATAAAATTCTGGTTATTTAACCGTCTTAGGTGAAATCAGTTATTAAACGGTTTTTCTTACAGTTAACAGTTTAAACACCTTCTTATTTATGGTTATTTGACTATTTTGCTTGAACATGGTAAAATAACAACTAAAAATTTATGATTTAACAAGTTTTTCGTAGAAAATTCCAACAATGTGCACTATACCTTTCGCAAGTGCCGGATTATCCATTAGGCCAGACTAGGCCATGGCCTGGGGCCCCCAATCATTTGGGGCTCCCTTAAAATGGATTTTTTGAAAATAAATTTTAAAAAATTGAGAAAAATAATGATTTTTTTTATAAAAAACCAGTTTCAAATATGCACTCTATAACAAAAAAATTGACGCACCAAGAAGGAGATGTCCGATCGAAACGAAAATTGGTGGATAGGAAGACAATGTACAGAATAGTAAATGATTAAAATTTCAGAACAATTTAATTATTTATTGTAGAGTTACAGTAACAAGTTCAATGAGATGTTGACCCGGCTCTAGCCTAGATACAAGCTGCCACACGGCGTGGCATAGACCGATAAAGCTCCCGAATGGTCTTTTGCGGTATTTCCTGCCAAATTCGATCCAATTGTCGAACGAGGTCATCNTAGCTCATTTTGAAGTACTGCTCAATATGCAAGAAAAGAAGTCGAATTTTTTATTATGAAGTTATAGTTTACGTTTGAGAAAAAGTAGCTCATTTTGAAGTACTGCTCAATATGCAAGAAAAGAAGTCGAATTTTTTATTATGAAGTTATAGTTTACGTTTGAGAAAAAGTAGCTCATTTTGAAGTACTGCTCAATATGCAAGAAAAGAAGTCGAATTTTTTATTATGAAGTTATAGTTTACGTTTGAGAAAAAGTAGCTCATTTTGAAGTACTGCTCAATATGCAAGAAAAGAAGTCGAATTTTTTATTATGAAGTTATAGTTTACGTTTGAGAAAAAGTAGCTCATTTTGAAGTACTGCTCAATATGCAAGAAAAGAAGTCGAATTTTTTATTATGAAGTTATAGTTTACGTTTGAGAAAAAGTAGCTCATTTTGAAGTACTGCTCAATATGCAAGAAAAGAAGTCGAATTTTTTATTATGAAGTTATAGTTTACGTTTGAGAAAAAGTAGCTCATTTTGAAGTACTGCTCAATATGCAAGAAAAGAAGTCGAATTTTTTATTATGAAGTTATAGTTTACGTTTGAGAAAAAGTAGCTCATTTTGAAGTACTGCTCAATATGCAAGAAAAGAAGTCGAATTTTTTATTATGAAGTTATAGTTTACGTTTGAGAAAAAGTAGCTCATTTTGAAGTACTGCTCAATATGCAAGAAAAGAAGTCGAATTTTTTATTATGAAGTTATAGTTTACGTTTGAGAAAAAGTAGCTCATTTTGAAGTACTGCTCAATATGCAAGAAAAGAAGTCGAATTTTTTATTATGAAGTTATAGTTTACGTTTGAGAAAAAGTAGCTCATTTTGAAGTACTGCTCAATATGCAAGAAAAGAAGTCGAATTTTTTATTATGAAGTTATAGTTTACGTTTGAGAAAAAGTAGCTCATTTTGAAGTACTGCTCAATATGCAAGAAAAGAAGTCGAATTTTTTATTATGAAGTTATAGTTTACGTTTGAGAAAAAGTAGCTCATTTTGAAGTACTGCTCAATATGCAAGAAAAGAAGTCGAATTTTTTATTATGAAGTTATAGTTTACGTTTGAGAAAAAGTAGCTCATTTTGAAGTACTGCTCAATATGCAAGAAAAGAAGTCGAATTTTTTATTATGAAGTTATAGTTTACGTTTGAGAAAAAGTAGCTCATTTTGAAGTACTGCTCAATATGCAAGAAAAGAAGTCGAATTTTTTATTATGAAGTTATAGTTTACGTTTGAGAAAAAGTAGCTCATTTTGAAGTACTGCTCAATATGCAAGAAAAGAAGTCGAATTTTTTATTATGAAGTTATAGTTTACGTTTGAGAAAAAGTAGCTCATTTTGAAGTACTGCTCAATATGCAAGAAAAGAAGTCGAATTTTTTATTATGAAGTTATAGTTTACGTTTGAGAAAAAGTAGCTCATTTTGAAGTACTGCTCAATATGCAAGAAAAGAAGTCGAATTTTTTATTATGAAGTTATAGTTTACGTTTGAGAAAAAGTAGCTCATTTTGAAGTACTGCTCAATATGCAAGAAAAGAAGTCGAATTTTTTATTATGAAGTTATAGTTTACGTTTGAGAAAAAGTAGCTCATTTTGAAGTACTGCTCAATATGCAAGAAAAGAAGTCGAATTTTTTATTATGAAGTTATAGTTTACGTTTGAGAAAAAGTAGCTCATTTTGAAGTACTGCTCAATATGCAAGAAAAGAAGTCGAATTTTTTATTATGAAGTTATAGTTTACGTTTGAGAAAAAGTAGCTCATTTTGAAGTACTGCTCAATATGCAAGAAAAGAAGTCGAATTTTTTATTATGAAGTTATAGTTTACGTTTGAGAACAAAATTTTGCATCGAAACTTTTAGAATCTAAAAATCATATAAAGGTTAACATCAAGGTTGTTTCAAGTTCCCACGCATAATTTTTGTTCAATTAAACGCAGATGGCTTAGGTATCAGTTCTAGTTTTTCCCCCACTTAAGTAAATTTCAGGAGAAGATTTATTAAGGTTTAGTTGATTCTAAGAGAATATTTCACTTAAGTAATAAAAGCATTCGTTTATAAAATCTTTTTTTTTTAGTTTAGTTTATGACATCTTAGTAACTTTAAAACAATTTGTCTCTCTTGATTTTGCAGATAAATACCATATTTTTATTTTAAAAAAAATAAAATATAGTAAATAATAAATCAAAATTTTTGAAAAATAAGTAGGAATATATTAAACAAATAAACTCATTGTTGTTTAAGGTAAGAAGACAAACGTTAGTAGCATTTTATTTTTTTATTTTTAATTTTTAATTTATCTAAGTAACAAACCTGCTTATTAAAACACTTGCTTGTTATTATAATCATAAGGTTATCCCCGTGAAAAAACGAGTCAAAAGTCATCACCATAAAAATACTAATAAGAAACATAAAATGTGCCTCGTAAGAATACTAATGTGAATCATAAGGTTATACCTTGGGAGTGCTAATACGAAGTATAAAATCATCCTCGTAAGAGTACCATTAGATCATCCCCGTAGGAATATTTATATGGATAAAATCATCTCCATATAAATAAAGAATTATAATATTTAATTCATTTAAGATTACTAATACGAATCAAATAGTCATCCCCTTTAGGATACTAAAACAGAGCATAAAACTATCTCCGTAAGAATATTAATGCAAATCATAGGTCGCCTTCGTAAGAATACTAAAATGGAATTTAAAGTATCTCCATACAAATAACGAATCATACGGTCAATACTTTAAGATCATTATAATTCAATCCAAATGGTCATCCCCTATAAGAATACTAAAACAAAGCATAAACCCATCGCCGTAAGAATACTAAAATATAACTTAAGGTTATTTCCATATAGATAACGAATTATAAGGTCAGCACTTTAAGATTATTATAATACGAATCAAATGGCCATACCCTTAAGAGTGAGTGCTAAAACAAAGCATAAATTCATCTCCGTAAGAACACTAAGGCAAATCATTAGGTCGTCTCCGTAAGAATACTAAAGCAAATCATTAGGTCGTCTCCGTAGAAACAATAAGGCAAATCATTAGGTCGTCTCCGTAAAAACACTAAGGCGAATCATTAGGTCGTCTCCGTAAGAATACTAAAATAAGCCATAGGGTTATCTCCGTAAAAATAACGAATCATAAGCTCAACATTTTAAGATTATTCTAATACGATCCAAATATTCACCCCCTTAAGAATACTATAACGGACCGTAAGGCTATCTTCGTATAAATAACGAATCATAAGGTCAACACTCCAAGATTATTATAATACGAATCAAATGGTGATCCCTTTACGAGTGCTACAACAAAGCACAACTTCACCACCTAATGAAAATCCTTAGGTCGTCTCCATAAGAATACTAAAATGAGCCATTGGGTTATCTCCGTAAAAATAACGAATCATAAGGTCAACACTTTACGGTTATTATAATGCAATCCAAATGATCATCCCCTATAACAAATGATATAACCATCCTAACAAAGCATAATCCCCTAAAACAAAGCATAAAACCATCTCCGTAAGAATACGAAAACGAATCGTAAGGTTATGTACTTTAAGATAACTAATACGAATCCAAAGGTCTTAATGCAATGGAATAAAACAAAACATAAAAACATCTCCTTAAGAATACTAATGCAAATCATTAGGTCATCTCCGTAAGAATACTAAAACGGATCATTAAGTTACCTTCGTATGAATAACGATATCATAAGGTCAGCACTTTAAGATAGAAGCACTTAAGAATACGATCCAAGTGGTCATCCCTTTAAGAATACTAAAACAAAGCATAAAACCATCCTTGAATACTAATGTGAATTATATAAGATCATCTCCGTAGGGAATACTTTTATTTATTTTTTTTTTTATTTCGAATGCCCACCTGTGTTAACATTTCGTCAATTCAGGCATCCCCCCCCCCGTAGGAATACTAAAACGAATCATATGGACATCTTTGCAAGAGTACTAGTGTGAATCATAAGGTCATCTCCATATGAATACTACTACGAATCAGAAAGTTGTTTGTGTAAGAAAAATGTAAAGAAGCAATAAAATTATCCCTGTAACGAATTATAAGGTCAGTCATAAGAATACTCATATAAACAAGTTTTCGATATGTTTTTTTTTTTTTTTTTTTAGTATTTTTTTAATTGAAAGTATTATTAGAAAATGAGGGGGGGGGAGGGGAAGAATGCTTAAAAGCGTTTTGTAATTTTCAAATTTAAACCCTTGTTGAATAAAATAACGCATCTATAATAAATTTTTTTTATAACCGTCGTTGAACAGCAGACTCAATGTTTTGGGTTTGCTACTACTAATGTTCAACTACGTAGCCTTGTAATTTTGAATCCAATCCAGAAGACAAGGGAACTCCTGGATCACGAAGTGGGAAAAATTTGCCTTCGTGGAGGACTTTTTGATTGAACTAACCCACATTCGGTCTTACGTGGTGAGGAAGACCACGAGAACCTCCCACAGCTAGCCAGACGGCTAGGGGACTCTAACCTATGATCCGTCTACTACTGAGAATATTTCACGTTAGCACTGTGGTCGGTGCAAGCCAGATGCGGATTCGTATCGACCAGACATCGGTGGGATTCGAACCCTGAGAAAATGTACGTGCAATGCTTGCTTAGAATTTAATATGAGAAAACAGCAGTTTTTCGCAACACATTTACTTTTCGAGATGTCTAAAGCATATTTTGAAAAGTAAATATGATATTTATTTTTGATAGTTTAATTTATTTTTAAATTTTTTTGCAGGAACTATCTTAACTTTGTAATTGAAGAATTAATAGAACCTCACAAGTAAGAACTGAATATTTTATTTTCCATAGCTACATTTAATACCAATTCTCTTAATAGATTAAACAATTATTGATTATTCAACAGGAACCTTCCAAGAGCTATCTTCATTTCTTGCATTTTAGTAACTGTTGTTTATACCATGACTGTTGTAGCTTTTCATACAACATTATCTGTAGCTGAAGTTCTTGGGGCTGAAGCTGTTGCTGTCGTAAGTTATCTTAAGAAAGATTTTATCAGCTGTAATTGTTTGGTACATTTTAAATTATTTGTATCGTTTTGTTTGAAGTACATTAAAATGTTTCATCAAAGGCATTATTCATCTCTAGAAATAAATTGAATTTTTAAGAGATTTACCAAAAATAAAAGAAAGTAATAATAATAATTAGTTACTATGACGCGTAGTTACTTTGTATAACTTATTTATTTTGAATAATTATACATGGCGAATTATTTTCAAGGATCTCTTCAGGAGCACTTCATATTTATTCAAAAACAGTTTTTTTTAAGTACTCATCTGTGAGTTTTTTCATTATTGACACAGCTCAAAATGCATGTTTAAGAAAATGTACACAGCTCAAAACGTGTTCTTAAAAAAACGGGCACAGCTCGAAATGCGCGTTCATGAAAATAGATACAGCTCAAAATACGTGTTCAAAATGGACACTTCTCAAAATGCGTTTTTAAGAAATGAACACAGCTTGAAATGCGTGTGTGAGAAAATAGACACAGTTCAAAATGCGTGTTTGAGAAAATAGACACAGCTCGAAATGCGTGTATGAGAAAATAGACACAGCTATGTATCTACCAGAGGAAACAGAAAGTAGTGGTTTGAAGTATGCAAAGGCAGAGAGGTGCGATTGTTCTTGTTTTTCAGTGGCGCCACCTATGGCCGAGAATTCGACTTCTGCCACACCCATACTTCACGCCCGTTTACAGGGCGGAACCCATTCATACATCCATTCATTCATTCACAGATCGTAATTTTGACCTAAATCAGAGAACGATCAATCTCCAATTCAGTACCCTCAGAGGTATTGATTTGTTATGGGAACATGGAGGACTTTGCGACTCGAGAGATTTAACGTGTATCAGTCATAGTAGTGGTTTAACGGCAATCATTAGAAACACCTCAGAAGTTCACCAAGCTTTTAAATTTCTATTGATGTTTTCAGTTCTATCTTCAATCGTAGTAATTTGCTACCTACTTTTTTTTAAATTTAAATTTTTTAACTCTAACTGTGATTATTATTTTTTAGACGTTTGCAGATAGTATGTATGGTAAAATGGCTTGGATCATGCCTGTATTTGTTGCTATGTCCACATACGGTGGTGTTAACGGAATCTTGTTTACTTCATCAAGGTAAGATTATCTCTTTAACACGTTGCTCATTTCATACATTTTCACTACCTTAAAAGATTATCGAACTGCATCATAACAAAAAGACTCAAAATTAGACAAAAATGTTATTATTTATTTATTATTAATTTACTATTATTTATTTATTATGTTTTTAGATTGTTTTATGCTGGAGCTGAATATGGTCAAATGCCAAGAATATTGGCAATGATTCAAGTTAAACATCTCACTCCTGCACCTGCAGTTATAGCTATGGTACGATAAGTGGTTTTGTTTACATTCTTACTGTATATTAAAAAAAAACTCTATTTTGCCGGAATATATGTTTAAAGTACTGTAATTGTTACTTTTAGGCCCTTCTATCCATATTGTACCTATGCTCAAGTGATATTTATGCTTTAATAAATTACGTGGGGTTTGCAACATGGTTAGCTATTGGTCTTGCTGTAGTTTGCCTTCCATATTTGAGGTGGAAACAACCGAATCTGCCACGACCCATCAAAGTAGGAATCTGGTTAAATATATTTTGCCATAAGGCAATTTTTTATCATTACTACATCATTTATTTACCCATCTGTGCCAATAGTTGCAAAATACTAAACTCAAAAGAAATATTTTTTCCACAACAAAAATAGACTTGAATTATTTTTAAATATTCTTTTTTCTTTTAATTTTGTTAAAAATCCGTGACTCAAATTTGAAAAAAACTTTTTGAAAAATGCTAGTTAAACTTTAAATTTTTTTAATTTCTGTTAGTCATTATTCTGAAAGTTTAAAAAAATTCGATCATTACAGAATGCCCTCAAATAATTTATTTTAAAAATCCATGACTCAAGTTTGAAATTTTTTTTTAAAAAAATGCTAGTTAAACTTTACAAATTTTTAATTTCTGTTAGTCATTATTCTGAAAGTTTAGGAAAGTGCGATCATTACAGAATGCCCTCAAATAATTTATTTTAAAAATCCATGACTCAAGTTTTAAAATTTTTTTTAAAAAAATGCTAGTTAAACTTTACAAATTTTTAATTTCTGTTAGTCATTGTTTTGAAAGTTTAAAAAAAATGCGACCCTTAGAGAATGGCTTCAAATAATTTATTTTAAAATTCATGGCTCAAGTTTGAAAAAAACTTTTTGAAAAATGCTAGTTAAACTTTAATTTTTTTTAATTTCTGTTAGTCATTATTCTGAAAGTTTAGGAAAATGCAACCATTAGTGAATGCCTTCAAATAATTTATTTTAAAAATTCATGACTCAAATTTGAAATTTTTTTTTTTTAAAAATGCTAGTTAAAGTTTGCAATTTCTGTTTGTCATTATTCTGAAAATTTAAAATATGCGACCATTAGAGAATGCTTTCAAATAATTTATTTTATACAGCTATATAATAAACATTTATGGAAACTGCCGTGTCTGTATAATTTCAAAAATCACAGAGCTCAAACTATGCTATTAAATAAAAACTTGACAATTATTTTGGATAAGAAAAAACGAAAATTATTTAATTTGTTACGATTTGGGTAAAATTTTTCATAAACTACACCGTATGTAGTAACGATTAGTGACATTTTAATATTATATTTAATTAGATTATCATACATTGTTTAAAGGTTAACAATACTCGAAGAAACACGCGAGATTCTGAACAATGCAATATTGTGGAAATAATGTATTTCTATAAGTATGACATTTTCTTGAAATGTTATTTTAATTTGAAACAATAGTAATTTAATAATTAATAGTTAATATTGGAATCAGAGCATGCTTGTATTAAAATAAAAGTTAGGGAAAAGAAGTCAACTCATTTTTCTCTCTCCAAAAGTGCACTTAGCTGAATTTGCAAATGGACGTCTCAAATCAAAACAGTGTCGGTCGCCAAAGAAATACTAGGTTAACAATAAGTGTCTCAGTGTAAAAACAAAATATGCTTTTCATAGAAAATGTTTAAAATATATATGTTACCATATGAAAGGAAAAACTACCAAATACCGTATATTTTAGCCTTTTTAGCCAGAATTATGTTTTTTTTTTTCTTTTTGTCTCTTTTTTTTAATAAGAAATATCATAACTATACAGGGCGGAAATTTTATCAGAATTTTTTTCGCCGTGAATGATTGCGTCCTTTTTAAAGCTTCATTGCGTACGACTTGTTCTTAACATTTACTAAATTCGACTGGAGAGACAAAAAGAAAAAAATATTGAAATTTTTCGAGCAAGTGCAAGCTGCCTCACCTGTGTGTTTGTTCGCATTTTAAATTATAACAATAACATTGAACATTGTACCTCCCCCCTCCCAAAAAAAAAAGGACAACCTTGAGTAAATTTTGATCTAATGATCGGATCTTCATATTTTAGGACTCAATCTTAATGATTTGAGGGGGTAACTTCAAATATGCTAATTAATTGGTATAGACGATATTTTATGTTATAAAATCGAACACAAAAACGTACTTTCTCAAAATAAGCATACCTTTTTTTCAACGAAATCGGATTTCTCACTCCCAAAAATATGGGGGATAGCCGCAATCTGGGAAATATGGTCCCTATAGTTTGATCAGGAGAGCGATCCAAAATTTGAACCTCTTAATGTTAACTTTAACTTTTTGCGTATTTCACCATGTCTCAAGAACTTGGTAAGCGAATTGAAAAATCTTTGCACTCAATTTTAAAATTCGTTTACCCATGCGAGAAAAAAAAATTTTGTAAATATTTATTATATTTTATTAAATAATAGTAAAAATAAAATTATTGTAAGATATAAAATTTTTTATATCATTTTAAAATATGTAATTTTACCTGTCAAAATACGAAATTTGAGAGAAATCGGTTGAATAGTTCCTGCGAAATCAAATTTTAAAGAAGTCGTATATTTAAAATTCAATTTCACAGGAGCTCTTCAACCGATTTCGCTCAAATTTTGTATTTTGCCATGCAAAATTTCATACTTTAAAATGTCGTAAAGAATTTTATACCTTAAAATTAAAAAAAAATTTCCACTATTATTTAATAAAATAATAAAAAACATAATAAGTATTCACTAAAATTTATTTTTTATGCGGAATATTTTTTGAATAAACGTATGAATTTAGTAATTGTGTGCAAAGGTTTTTCAATGCGCTTAAAATGTTCTAGAGATATGGTGAAATGCGCAAAAAGTAAAATCAGCATTAAGGGGTCCAAACTTTGGATCTCTCTCCTGACCAAACTATGGGGACCATAATTCCTTGTATTTAACTCCCTATATTTTGGGGATCAGAAATCCTGACTCGTCGAAAAATTTATGTTAATTTTGTGAAAGTACGTTTTCGTATCTGATTTCGTAACTTAAAATATCATCTGCAGTAATTAATTAGCATATTTGAGGTCACCCCCTCAAACCATTAAGAATGAGTGTTAGAATGCGAAGATCCGATCATTAGATCAAAAGTTATTCCTTTTGTCTCGTTTTTTTTGTCATACTGTACAATGAATTTATAAATTTTAACGGTGTAAAGAGTTATGTGTTTAAAATGTTTCCCTCTTTCAGGTACATCTTATATTTCCCATTATTTATATCATTGCTACCATATTTATCACAGTAGTTCCTATGATGGCAGATCCTGTTGGAACTGGTGAGATAAATTTTTTTTTAATGTTTATATTTGATAATTTATCCCGTAAATTGAATCATCCTGTAAATTGAACTATCCTGTAAATTGCAGCATCCTGTAAATTCGATTATCCTGTAAGTGTAAATGAATTAATGGCATAATCTTTCAAATATCTAATGATATGCTAGAACGTGATGAGCAACTTTAATGTATATTTTTTAGAATCCTTTTCAAAATGGTACACAAATTAGTTGTCTCAAATTAATAAAGACTAGGGGAGAGAAAAGTTATAGAAATATAACAATTCACTATTGAGAAAGTTTAAAAATCTATTCTATTGTCAGAGGAAACTGAGACAAACTGGTTTTTCTATTTTTCTTGCAGCCTACCTTATAAGTGATTCGTCTAATTTTTATGGAGTTTTTGTTTGCTTCGTTTTCCTCACTTAAATATTAATTTGCAACTTTTTTAATTTTAATTTCTTTTTTGAAATGGATTCTAAAAATGGATATTAAAGGCAATTATGACAAAACACCCTGAATTATTAATTTAGAATGCATATATACAGTAATTCTTGAAATGAAATTAGTTTATGAAGCAAACGCATAGTTTAGAGATAATAGTAATGAGAATTCGAACTAGGCTTAACGGAACTGAAACCATTTTTGGTATTCAGTAACGCAAATATTTATAATTACAACAAGATAAGATATACATAAGAGTCAGTTAAGTTATTTTTATGAGATAATATAAAGTAAAAATTATTAATTTAGAATGCATGTATACAATAATTCTTGGAACGAAATTTGTTTATATAACAAATGCATAATTTAAAGTAAATTGTAATGAGAATTTGAACTAGACTTAACAGAACCGAAGCCATTTTTTGCTATTTAGTAACACAAATATTTATAATCACAGAAAGATAAGTTCAGAAAGATAAGTTATACATAAGAGTCAGTTAAGTCACTTTTATGAGATAATAAAAGTAAAAATTATTAATTTTGAATGCATGCATACAGTAATTTTTGAAACGAAATTAGTTTATAGAACGAACACATAGTTTAGAGAGAATAGTAATGAGAATTCGAACTAGGCTTAACAGAATAGAAGCGGATAGAAATTATACACTACAAAATTATTTAATACAGTTTACCGAGAGAAATTATAATTTACAGAGACAAACATAGAAATCAATGATTTGATTCAGCATTTTTAAAAAATGATTGTTGAAGGACGATGATTAGAAATGTCTCCAAGGCAATCAAACCTTTTTAGATATTTCCTCACTAGTGACTCAAAAGATTTTGACTGAGCTTTTGCTTTTCTTTTTTCCTTGCTTTCACATTAATTGGCAACCCAGAAGGTTCATATTATTGTACATCATTTTTGACAAGGATTCTAAAATTATTTACTAATGGCAGTGATTACAGAAAACCCTGCATTGTAGTTTTATATAGTAAATTTGTGCTATTACAAGTTCAAATTTTTATTTAATTATATTTCATTAGATGTACAAAAATTCTCACAAGATTCACAAATATGCAAAATTTTGCATCATTTCCTTTTCTTGACCTATTCAGTTTTTGTACTCAGTGGGGTCTTATTTCCACCCTGAAGAGTAAATTGGTTAAAGGAGTTAAAAAAAATGCTCAATTGCATTTTTATATAATCTTATGTATTTTTAACCCATTCTTTGCATATTAATATTCTTCAAAAGCAAATTTCAAGATCCGTATGCATTTTAATATTTATTTATTTTTCAGGATTTGGAGCTCTTATCATTGCTACCGGAGTTCCTGTTTATCTGATATTTATATACTGGGAAAACAAGCCTAAAGCAATTAGAAATGCAATAAGTAAGGAATTAAGATATACAAACTTCGAATCAGATATCAGCTTAATATAATTTTAAATAATATTTAATTGTTTAATGAGTCTAATCGTGACACAGTCATTTTATAAAGTTTTTTTTCCCCTAAACCTCAAAAAATACCGTCAGTGTTAAAAATCAGTTTCAAAAAAAAAAATTAGAACAGGTAAAAGTGTATGACTTGATACATTTTTGCTTGGGAAACCAGATATTTTTCTTATCAAATTTCAAAATAAGTTACGAAGTTTGACTAAAGATGGAGCTATTGTTTGAAAGACTCTAAATCAAAGTTTTCTACTCCGACTACTTTTTATCCACAAACTGCCAAACATTGTTGCTGCAAATGATAGTTAGTTTGACAAAATTGATTTTTTTCTTCCTTTTTCTAGCTCGCAGCTCATCTGTTAACGAACTTTGTAACTTAGTTTGAAACTTAGTGAGAATTCATTAATTTGTTTCCTAAGCGGAACGGGGCAAATCATACATTTCTATCTTTTTCTAAATTGTTTTTATTACTTTATGAAATTACAGATCATTTTGAGATAACTGTGGTAGAAGCTTTAGTATTAAAAGTGTCAATATTCTTGCTTTTTCTATATAACATCGCCTTATGATAGCATAAAGATATCAATAAAAATATATCACGTTTTAACTGAAAATGCAGAGATATTAAATTTTTAGTGTTTAAGATAAAGTCAAAATGCACATTATTTTCAAAGCGAATAAATTATTATCTAAAATTTAAACTAGAAATATACTAAAAATTCATTTTTGACCTTAATGAGTAAACTTTCTTTTATTTCACTTTTGACAATTATTCTAATAATACATGTTAAGGGTGATGATTATAGAACAGTCTGTGTCCTTTCAATTTTATAAAGACGTTTCTGAGTTGTAAACGTAAATTACTAATCCAAATGTAATCGCACAAAATGGATTTTATAAAATATTTAGAATTTTTTTTTTTGTAAATATTTCCTGTGCATTCGTAGGATGTTTAATTTACAAGTACATTTCTGTCTTATGATATCTGTTTCATTGGATTCGCTTTTTTGCCTCTTGGATTTTCTGGTTTAATTTCAGAACGTCGGTAACTCTCTGGTGAAAATAGAGCATATTTGTGAAATGAAAATGTACAAAATTTAGCATAAAAAAACCAATTGCGATGAATACAAAATAGTAATTCAGATACTAATTCAATCAAATAACTAAAGTTAATCAACAAAGCAAAAGTTTTTAGAAAAAATTAAGAAGCTTAGCTAATGAACAGGGCTATTTCTTTTTTTTAAAAGGTGGGAGTTTAATTGTTTGTTTTATGATGAACTATTCTTTACTCTATTTATAAAAAAACTTAATAATCCCATAATCGAAGAAAATATAAATGTTTTAAAAAATCTGTTCAATAAATGCTTGTTTATTTTGAGAACTCAATAATTAATTCACAAATTTATTTTTTTCTTCAGATTCAACGTATTGTACACTACAAAAACTTCTTGTTGTTGTGCCTGCTGAGAAAAGTTCATAAGATATTTGATTTTTTTTGTACCATCTTTCCTCATTGATTATTTTTTTTGTTAAATCATTTGAAATATCTATAAATTGAATAAGTGATTAAAAAATAATTTAAACTAAACTGAAAGTAAGAAAATGAACTTGTTTTAAATATTAATATGCAAAAATCCTTTATTTTGTCAATGAATGAATTTAGTGATTAATTCATTCATAATTTGTATAGTATAAATTTTTTCCTATAGGTTATTTAACTACTAAATTTTACTGTTCTTAATTATATCATTAAATTCAATTATAACTTATAAGTAGTTAAAAAATAAACTTTTGTTAGATATAAGCACTTTGATGTAATGCTTTTGAATTACCGAACTAATGAATGACTAGCATTTTAGTACGAAAAATAAATTTTATAATGAACTCAAGTAACGAATTGAAAGTTTTTGCTATATGTAATTGTATTGTTGAGTGGACCATCGACTAGTAATTAGTCAAATAAATTTTTTGTAAGATGTCACTACATGAAAATTGACCACTATGTTGTGCTAATAAATCAACGGATGATTAGTTGACAAATTTTTTATATAAATTCTTTACATTTGACATCACTGCCCGCAAAATTATAATTTATGCTACATCTTTAAGTGACTATGAGTTATAACCTATAATTTACTTTTTTTTTTTTTTTTTTTGAGTGAAAAAAAGTGAACATATTTCGTTTAACCAAGGCAGCTGCCTTTTTTATAAAATTTTAACTATAGTTAAAATTAAATTAACGATAATAATTTAATTATAATTAAATTAAAATTTAATTTTTTCATTTGTAATAAAACTGTATGAAACAATTTCTTCAGTATTTTACGTAGAATATATGTAATACTCTAAAGCTATTCCTGATTTTTTTGATTGCATTACTTTTTAATTTGATGAACTTGTCTTTAATGCTTTTTCATTTTTATAAAAATCGCATGGATTTTTTTTGGATTAAAATTTTCATTATCATGTGTGTGACTGTTATTCTATAACTGATACAACTTCATAACAGTTTAAAAATAGCATGTTATTTGTTAGAAGATTTATTTTTTTCTGATAGAAAGTAATTTTAAAAGTGCTACTCAAAAAAACTTTTTTTTTTGGGGGGGGGGATTATTTTAAGCATTATCCCCAAAATCTTAAATCTAACTTCCCATAGAAATAATATATTGTAATATTAATGAAATGTAGTATACATATTAATAAGGTTTCTTCAAAGTAAAAAATATTAATTTTAATTTTTGATTGACAATTGGAAAAATGTAATCATTCCAATGAAAAATATTTTTTATCTTTTTGTCTGTTTTTAATATCGGAGATTGTTTGTTTTGTCCTCTTTTAGAATAATGGCTTTTGTACTTGTTCGTTATTATGAATCTCATTATTATGAACCTCGTTATTATGAATAATGTTCGTTATCATGAATCTCCTAAAATTTTTCATTTTAGAAATATAGTTGATTGAGAATATGTGTGGTCTTAGAATATGAAATATAAATAAAAAAAATACATGGAATTCGTTGTTGTTAATTTAAATTTTCACTTTTATTAAAAAAAAAGTTAGCTATTACTGTTTTAAAAATACAATTTAGATTCCTAGAAAATTGCAGTAACTGAAGATTTATTCTATTATTAATCTTTGTTTAAAAATTATTTATTTGAAAAAAAGGATTTCATTTAAAGCATTTTCGTAATACAAAAGAAAATTACATTATCTTTTGTTTTAAAAATACAATTTAGATTCCTAGAAAATTGCAGTAACTGAAGATTTATTCTATTATTAATCTTTGTTTAAAAATTATTTATTTGAAAAAAAGGATTTTATTTAAAGCATTTTCGTAATACAAAAGAAAATTACATTATCTTTTAAAAAGCTTAATACACTTAAGCAAAATTGAGAAAATTTGTTTCTTAAATTCTACTTAGTCAAAGTAAGTAGTGAGTTTAATTTCGGTAATAAGAAACATTTTGTGAAAACTGTGTGCAAACCTTAAAAAGAAGGACTATTTATACAGTTTCTATGAAAATGAACCCAGCTGTATTTTTATAACATACATTTACATTATATGTATACTGTAAATAATGTGTGTTAATAATCATGAGCTTGTTTTCTTATACCAAGTGTACACTTTTGTACGTAACCTAACTGAAAAACTTGTATTTTCCTAATATATGACATTTAAAAGTAGCCTCCTAACTTATAACTTTATTAATTAGTTTTGTCTTTTTTTATGAAGTGATTGTTTAGTTTTTAATTTGCTGTGCTTTTTTTATTGTTCGTGTTTATTTCTGTACATTTTAACTAATGCCATTTTTTAAATATGCAATGTTAGCAGCTGAAGCTCAATTGCCATTTTGTGTTTATAGAATATTCTTTGGCATTTTAAATTAAATTTATTGACTATATCAGCCGATATATTATGTATTGAACTCTAAAAATTACATTTAAAATAAATTAATTAAATCGAAGCTCATTGTAATTCAATTATTCATTGAGATTAAATGTAACAACAAATTTAAATGATAAATTTTTACTAAACAATAAGAAGAAAAAAGTATATTGTGCGATTCAATTTAACATTGAACTACAATTTAAGTGACTTTATCCGAATTTAGTTAAGAAATTAATTGCTCTAACAACGTTGCTCAAATTTATACAGCTTTTACTATTTTTATATTGTTGTCATGGTTTAATCAGTAGTTACTTGTTAAAGTGTAAGTTGTTCCATTTCATGTATATTATTATTATTACTAGTTTCTTTAAAAATGTCTTAAAATATTAGTTCTAAGTATAAATTTTCTTATTTGAAAATTTTATAATTGTTTTAGACAGTATTTTAAATATCTCCAACAGAAATGGGATATTTTGAAAAATTATAACAAATTAAGTTACTTAAATATATAAAACTGTGTTGATTATTACATTTATATTTTTATTGCATTTTCATATTGTTTATAATATTTTATGTATCTTCATTGCAAATATGACGTTGGTAATAAAGTATTAAATCATAAATGTGTCTTTACTGAAAAATATATTCAAATATTTGACACCAAATCAGCCACAATTGAGAGAACTTACTTTTTAAAATTCTTGTGTTGTTTAACCGCTTCCTTTACCAATTTTTTTCTATTAGCTTGAAAAGTTCTCAATATGAATTTCAGAAATAATAACATCCAAACTTTGCTCTTGTCCGACCAAAATATTGGGACCTTATTTCCCAGTTATCCTCTATATTTTGGCCCTCAAAAATCCAAATGCGTGGAGAAAAACATGTTTATTCAGAGAAAGTGCGTTTTCGGGCCTGATTTCTTAGCTTAAAATATCGTCTGCACTAATTAATTAACATATTTGCTGTCTCCCCATCGAACGCGAAAGTCCTATCATTAGATCAAATTTTATTCAGGGTGGTCTTTTTATTTTTTGAGCCTTTTATACATTTTAATCTTTATTTTATCCTTCTACAAATACAAAAAAAATTAAAAAATTATTGCTCATATACTACATTATTTAAACCTTTTTTTTTTTTTAAATTTCCATAACTTGCTGTACTTATAAGTAACTTGCTGTAAAAAATCATCTTAATTTGATTCCGCTTTTCTTTTCTTAAACTACAAGAAAGTAGTTTTCGTGGCACTCCTTTTATTTTGATTTTTTTCTCAAAACAGCGGTGCTTGAAAAATAAATTTAAAAAAAATGTCATAAAGTAAGTTACATTTTCATGGAATACTCAAAAATTCAACCCAATATAGAAAAATCCCTACGTGGAACGAAAACTATATTTATTGCGAAAATTGCACTACAGTTTTTATTAAATTTGTCAAAAATTGTACTAGTTAGAGATACATCATGTAAGAGATTTATATTTTCGATTAAAAATGATGTTAAAATTTTGTGATCTATATAAATATATAAAATTTTGCAACTATTTAGAATGCATCAGTACCAGGTCCAAAATATACTTCTTCTCAATCCTTTTCAGCACATTTTTTTGTCGATCTACCCTCATGTCACGCATTACGCATTATACTTTCTTTTAGAGTAGGTTATCTTCCTTTACAGATCATTCTTTGGCTACATTTATTTCTAACTGTTCCAAAACTGCCCTTTACGAGCTGTGATGGGGATAGAGCGTTCGCTTTCCAATGCAGTGAACCAGCTTCGAATCGCAGCGATGGCTGGTCGATGTGATTTTCGGTTTGCACCGATCACAGTGCTGACGTAGAATATCCAAGGCTGATTGTGCTCCGGAAAAAATCCGGATTTTTCGCTAACAGTGATCCGGAAGTTTCAAAAAATCATTGATCACAGAAGTTTCCGGAAATCAAATTTTCAAAGGTGGAACTTAAAAACACAGTTTATTTTATTTGTTTGTAAGGGAGAGCCAGAGAGATACTTTATAAGCTTATATTCATGATTAATATTCATTTTTTATCAGTAAATAGTTGTTATAATCATAAACTCAAGAAAAAAAGACATATTTGTAAATTTTAATTACTTCTCCTGGTCATTATAGGTATGTGTAAAATTTTAAATATATTTTAAGTAAACTAAGAAATATTGAGAAAAAGGAAGAAAAAAAACTTTGTTTAAATTTTTTTCTATTTAAACCGTTTTTTTTTTTAATTTTTTTACTCAGGAAATTTTCCGGAATTTTGACTTGGACTCACAATCACCCCTGAATATCCTCATTGGTCGGATCATGGGTTCGAGTCCCTTTGCCATCAGGCTAATCATGGGAGGTTTTCGCTGTTTTCCTCTCCATGTGACGCAAATGTTGGTCAGTTTCTTCAAAAAGTCCACCACGAAGGTAAATTTCTCTTAATACTTGATTCAAGAGTTCCTTTGTCTTCTGGATTGGGTTCAAAATTACAAGGCTTCGGAGTTGAACATTAGTAGTCGTAAACCCAAAATTGGTCAGCTGTTCAACGACGGTTATAAATAAAATAACCCCTTACAACCTTCATTAAAAGTTATTACGGCTAAATAAGTTACAATTTTATCTATTTATGTTCCGTATCTATTTATTATCTATTTATAACTCCTTAACGAGTTCCCTTGCCGTTAGTAGTCGTAAACCCAAAATTGGGTCGGTAGTTCAACGACGGTTATGAATAAAATAAAAAAACCATTTGCAATCTTCATCAAAAATTATTATAGCTAAATAAGTTGCATTTTCGTCTATTTATATTGAAAGTACCATTGTTTCTTTGTTTACATATTTTAAACGAATTATTTCAGTAAAAAAGTAGAATTTTAGTGAAATGTTTCGATAGGAGTATGCAAATCTATTAATCAACTGAGCGTACATGATTATACACGTCCGATGTAGCACCAAAATAATTTTAATATTTTGATGTTAAAAGACTAAACTATCAAAAAGAGCAATAATTCTTTTTTTCAGTTCTTGAAAATTTTACTCTGTTGTTTCTCCTTAACTATACTAGTGGCACTTTTAAGAATTATTTATACTACAATATGAAATGTTGCTCTATTATATTATTATTATCTATAGTTAAAAAAGGAGACAAATACAGGTTCTATTTTATAACAGTCATTAAACAGCAGACCTAATTTCAGGTTTATGACTATTCTATCCGATTCCGTTCTGGATCCGTTCAACTCCGTAGCCTTGTAATTTTGAACCCAATCCAGAAGACATAGGATACTCCTGGATCAAGTAGTGAAAGACATTTGCTTTCGTAGAGGATTTTTGGATGGAACTAACCCTCATTTGCGTTGCACAGTGAGGAAAACCTCCCACGGTTAGCCAGACGGCAGGGCACTCTAACCCACGATCTGTCTAGAACTGAGGATATTTTTTTAATCAGCACTGTGGTCAGTGCGATTCGGGTGCGGAATCGACCAGCCATTGATGGAATTTGAACCCGGGTCATCTCATTGAGAGGCGAGAGAGCCATCCATACAGATTCTAATGAAAATAATAGTTGTAATTTTGAAGAATGTAATCAAGAAGAGAAACAAAATCCTTAAATTTATAAAACGTGCGCTTGTAAAAAGAAAAACAAGTTTGGCTCACTTATTGGCATGTATTAAACCCGGTAATTCTTGTTACAACTTTTTTTTGTATTTCAGCTTATATTTTAACTGTCCACAATTTCATTTTTTGTCTATTAAAAATACAGTAAAAATATTTATATACTTTAAAACTCGGGAAAATTTCTCATAAATAGTCGATAATTACTTTAAGGAATTTAAACTTTTATTTTCGTCCATAAATGTCTCGTAGCAGACGATATCATTATTATTGTTTTATATACGTTTACAGGTAATATAGAGTGATCAAGTTTGAAAAAGTCAAATTTAGAGTTAAAAAGTATTATATTTGACATTTTATTTTATTTTATAATCGTCGTTGAAGGGCCGACCCAATTTTTGGGTTTACGACAACTAATGTCAACGCCTTATAGTTTTGAACCCAATCCAGAAGACAAGGGAACTCCTGGATCAGATATTGGGAAAAATTTACCTTCGTGGAGAACTTTTTGATGGAACTAACCCGCATTTGCGTTCCATGGAGTCTAATCCACGATCCGTCTACCCCTGAGGATATTTTTACGTCAGCACTGTGGTCGGTGCAAGCCGGCTGCGGAATTCGTATCGATCAGCCATCGCCGGGATTCGAACCCGGTTCACCACAATGGAAGGTGAATGCTCTATCCCCTGAGCCATCACGGCTGTGGCAAATCCATTTGAAAATTATGTAAACAGACAGTATTCAGACAGTATTTCAATGCTTAATAGTTTCATCGCGGCACTGTTTTTCCACTCTCTGCGCTACAGTACTAAAACTGAGACAAAATCGAAGTTCCATTAAACTTGTTTATTTTACTTTAAAAAGCAAAAATGGATAGAAATCAATTAAAATACTCACTTTTACAACAATAATACTCAGCGGACATTCTCGGAAGACGAATTATCTCGTCCGTCACGATGGAAGAGTTAAAGGTTGGCTTTACAGCGGTATAGATCCACACTGCACAAGCGTGAAGTAATGGACAACTAGTCAACTATTCATTCAGTGACGAGCTAAGTTAACTGTTAATGGAGCTTAAAGCCAAAACGTAAATATTTTCCTCGTAAAAACCTCATCTTTGCTCTGAAAATAAACAAAAACTGGTTCTGAAACTTGCGAAGAGGTTATCTCAAGCAAACACAAAGTAGAGCTTGTTACATATTACAACCGGTTGAACCTCTTTTTTGACTTTAACGTTTTCTTCAGTATATGAGGCAATTTAACCCACTTCCTTTACCAATTTTTTTGGGGGAAAAATGCAAAAAATCAACATATATTTTTATTTTATTAATAAATACAAGGAACTAAAACAAAACATAACACACAAGTTCTAAGTTGAAATTTTAATTTTTTTACGTGTAAAAAATATTTAATTTACTAGCAGTTTACTATCCCAAATTATCTCGGGCAAATGAAAAAAGTTAAATATGAGTCTTCGTATGTATTTCCATCTTCATAATCATTACTTTCGCTCGCAAAAGCCATTTTTTTACTCTTTTTTCTACGTCAATTCATACGCCATTGTATATACAATTATACAAATCACGTCTGCAGTCCCACAAACAGCAAAACTCTCAAACAAAAATTGGCAAATTTCTAATCCCGGCAGATTATTTTTTGTTTTGCTTCCGGCCGAATAAAAACGTGATAAAACAAAACGTATTGACGAATTTTGCCATGCCTGATAATAAATATTTGCAATATATACATACCCGAGGGATAATCAGGGAAGAGCATATTTTTCATGTTCTATACTTCTAGAATATGCAATTTAAGTCAGCTCAAATCTTAAGAAAATATAAAAATCAGTTTGAAGATCGAGAACATGAAATTTTTTTTTTAAATTCCTTCAACTTTGCTTAAAAAAATAAATAGCTAAATAAATAATTACACAAAATATAAAATTCAACGTAAAGTAGATCATTTGTTTCTCTTTAAGTTGAAAACATCGTTAACTACAAAGCATTTCAAATATTAAAAGAAACAATTTCTTTTCATGGAAGACAGTTTCGAAAAGGATGGCCACAAGTCACGGAAATCAGAACTTTCCTTTCTTCTTTTTCGAACATTTGCTGGAAATTCCAATAACTGCAAAGAATTCTGTGTTTTATTTCATCATTTTGTAAGTATTAATGACTAGAATGCATGCAACAAGGTTTATGGAATTAGTTTGCTGATTAAATGCTAAAAGTGTTCGGTTAATGGCTATTATTCTCTTAAAATTTACTTATATGTATCAATTAGCCATTGACTTTAAATCTCAGATAGAAACATTTACTCAATTGTACCATTTTATTATCTCTGAATATTTTGTTTAGTATTCTATGGAAATACCTAAGAAGTAAATTATTCAGAATTATAAATATTTATAACTTATGAATTATTTATACCTATATTTAAATAATTTAGTGTTAAGTAATTGTTTTGTATTTTGCAAAGAAAAAAATTGGCGCAATTATATTAGTGCACCTTCTCTATTTGTTTATTTATAAATATATTATTTTAATACAATCTCATGCTTGAATCAAAGTAAATGAAAAAATGAGCACTTTTTTAGTGAAATTAAAATGAGCAAAAAGATCAAAATGTGACATATTATTACGGTATTAAATAATTTACCTTCACACAAGTTATTGATATCTTTTCATCGATTTACTTTATGTTACTTTACGTTTATTTAATTTTAATTAAAACGTGTTTTATACTGTTTTTAAAAATCAGAAAAAACTGGAATTTTAAGAGAAACTTTACTTTCTTACTTTTGAACTTTACTTTTTAATATTGATAAAATTTCATTTTGTTTACTAAAAATAAAAAATTTCATTTCAATCTATTAGTCTAATTAGTACTATGTTAAAAATATTGTCTTACCCTTTTTACAGGAATTATTGACAATATTGCAATATTTTTTTCGTCCTAATATGCCAATGCAACATTTCTTTTTCATAATGCCCGCCTGGGGAATGACCTACGTCATACAAGCATCTGAAGGGCAGATTTGTTAGGCACCCTATTAGGTGGGCAATCATTGCTCCCACAGTAAGGACAGGTAGTACAGAGAATGCCTTGCCCGATATTCGAACCCAGAACCTTTCTGATACAAGGACAGTTCCCTGACCTCTACACAGGCCGGTCGGCACATATGTTCTTTGAACCATATATGGTTTATATATGGATTATAGATTATACTTGAACCATATATGGTTTACATATGGTTCAAATGTAATACACATAAATATATGTTTCAAATATAATCCAATAATATGGTATATATTTGGTTAAAATATTATCTTTGAACCATATATGGTTTATAAATGGATTATATTTGAACCATATATGGTTTATATATGGATTATATTTCAACCATATGTGGTTCAAATATCAGTTCTTAGAACCATAATATGGTTTTAAATTAATGCAACCGAATTATGATGTTATTTTGAACTATATTTCTATGTTGTTATTTTAAACTATGTTGCTATTTTAAACTATATATAAATTAAATCATGTAATCAAATTAAAGAAGTGTGATTTTATGTCTAGACTTAGCATCAGAAAGTTGCGGCATAATTGTCCAATATACGGTTGGACAGGCTTACGGAACCCTACAACTTACGGAACCTTACAAACTTACGGAACAACATACGGAAACTTACAAATGTTATAATTTAACACTTTAATAATAGTAGCAATAAAGCAGTTATTCAAACCAATTGATTCTGTTACATAATTTTGTTGTTGTTCAGGACATTGAAGAAAAAACTGCTTTCAAGTTTGACTTGAAAATAAAAAAGAACTGATTCATACTATACTCTCAGAAAAACTGGTTCAATTTTTGACCATTATATACAAAGAAAAAAAATCTAGTGAAATTACCGTACTGTATGGTAATGACGTGTATGGTAACATGAAGCTAAAACATACAGTACTAAAACCATTCATTTGATCATTTCTCCATTCATACGGTAACCGATTTTCGGAAATTCTTGTTTTTAAAATTATAATACATTTTACCACATATTAATAAAAATAACAAAATGGAAAAGTAAATTTAGCCAAATAAATGGTTGTCGTGTCATAATTCAAGACTTCGGTATAAAATTTCCATATTTTACTACATCTTCCAAATTTTATGACATATTATAAAACCATATTTTATTGTTAATTTTACCATAATCATAACCAAAGCGCTTCGGTAACAATTTCCGAGATTTTTGGTATTCCCATAGAGCCAAATACACGGTAAATTTTACCATACTCTGTTAGTTTTCAAGAATCAATTATGCAAAATTGACCGATCAGTTACCCGTCACATATAATAACTGATAATAGTTTTTTTTTAAAGTTTAATGATGGCTGATAAGATCTCTTCAGGTCTAAATTTCAATTCAATCCAGTAATTAAAACATGTGCAAGACTTTTATAAGAATCATGTTTTCAAGGAATCAATTTCAATGTCAATCGCCAACAATGATCAATTTTTGTTTTATTTCTAAATCGGTTTTTAAAATGCTTCAAAAAAGTTAATGTTGGTTCTTTTTTTTTATTTTGATTTGCAATCCCTGGTCAAATTATTCGACGCACTTTAAGATTCTATGCAAAATCTTAATTATCAGGTGATACTCTATACAGCTTTATTGTTTTGACGCGACTGAAACCAGTTTGTTTACCTTCGTGTATCAGTTTGTTAAATTAGACGATATTTAATATGGATTCGACGATTAGATAAATTAGACGATATATTACATAAATATTGAATATTTATTATCAGGTATTATATTAGTATATTATAATAATTCGACCAAATTATTAGATGCGTTGTAGTGTTTTAATAATTGCGTGTTTTGCACGATTTTATATGCAATACTTTTATATTTAAACATACATACAATGGGTTTTTATTCATGAGATTTTTTATATACTTCCTATTTGTATTTATTTTTAACGTATTGCATTATAATGTTAACCAATTGATACACGAACATAAACAAGTGCAAAATGGCTTCAGCCGAGTTAAAACAATAAAGCTGTATGGTATCAACTGAAAATTAAGATTTAGCATGGAATCTCATAGTGCGTCAAATAATTTACTTTAATTATTATTATATACTAATATAATACCTGATATAGTAAATATTCTATGTTTATGTAATATATCGTCCAATTTCTCCAATCGTCGAATTTATATTACATATCGTCTAATTTAACAAATTGATTCACAAACGTAAACAAGTACCAACCGGTTTCAGTCACGAAGAAACAATAAAGCTGTATAGTATCACCTGATAATTAAGATTTAACATAAAATCTTATAGTGAGTCAAATAATTCACTTTAATTATAATAATATACTAATACACTCTATAACAAAAAAATCGACGCACCAAGAAGGAGTCGTCCGATTGAAACGAAAATTCGTGGATAAGAAGACAATGTTCAGAATAGTAAATGTTTAAAATTTCGGAACAATTGAATAATTTATTGCAGAGTTACAGTAACACGTTCAATAAGGTGTTGACCCGCCTCTAGCCTGGATACAAGCTGCCATACGGCGTGGCATAGACCGATAAAGCTCCCGGATGGTCTCTTGCGGTATTTCCTGCCAAATTCGATCCAATTGTCGAACGAGGTCATCAACATTCCGTGCCAGATGCAATCGCCTTCCCATCATATCCCAGACATGCTCGATGGGAGAGAGATCTGGTGATCTGGCAGGCCAAGGAAGAGTTTGACAAGCTTGCAGACAGTTCATAGCAACACGTGCCGTATGTGGTCTGGCATTGTCCTGCTGAAAAACCAGCCCAGGGCGCTGCAAAAGGAACGGTAGCAAAACAGGTCTTAGGATGTCGTCGACGTACCGCTGTGCAGTAAGTGTACCTCTAATGACGACCAAAGGGGTCCGGCTGTCAAAGGAAATGGCACCCCAGACCATAATGCCTTGTTGAGGGCCGGTGTGGCGTGCAATAGTGAAGGCAGGATACCCCCTCTGCCCTGTGCGTCTCCAAACACGTCTTCGATGATCGTCAGGGCACAGTTGGAAGCGGGATTTGTCGCTAAAGACTGTACCTCCCCAGTCGGCATCATTCCAGCCTGATCGAGCGTCGATTTTGCGCGTCTTAGTGCGTTCTTGGAGCGTCCATTTTTTTGTTATAGAGTGTATAATACCTGATATAATAAATATTCTCTATTTATGTAATTTTTCGTCCAATTTATCCAATCGTCGAATTTATGTTATATATCGTCTTAATGAGCAAATTGATCCACTAACGTAAGTAAGTTCAAACCGGTTTCAGTCGCGTATAGTATCACCTGATAAGTAAGATTTCCCATAGAATCTTATAGTACGTCTAATAATTTGTATATATAATTCTGATAAAGATACGATAACCCTTTTTATTATTTTATTAGGATATCTTAAAAATAAAGTTTTCATTGTAAGATGTCGAACTATTATATAGTAATTAAAAACACATTATAAGATGCATCTTAATTGAGAGATGCACCACCCCTGATATAAAAACTGATACCCGAGAAAATACTCCTTGCCCTTAAGGAAATGATACTGGATGAACGTGTGATGTTGAGCGTATGAATCAAAACAGATTAAAAGGAAATTAGTTCAGTTAATAAATAGTGTTCTAGTAATACGAGATATTTGTTATTCTAATCAAAAATCTATCTCGTTTTCCATCCTTGTTAGACTATGTTGTAAAAGTAAAAAATATGTCATCCGTTTTAATTGAAGCAAATATCCAATTAATTTAAAGATCCCCTCCCTTATGTACCCAGATTCCATCACAGAATGTAAATTCGAACTTCACGCTCAAGTAAAGATAGGGCTTTTAATTTTTGATGACACCTGCCCCATCATCCGAATCCAGGATCTAGTTATTGCTCGAAAGGGGGTTTGTTTTTATATAGTTTCTAAGCAACGGATTGTATTGCTGGACGAAGGTCGCCTCACGCAAAACTCCGTAACCGATCAATGACATATGACGCCCTGTCCGTCACCTAATGTCCAACTTTATTCGAGTGACCACTGGAGGACCTGGATGGTCACTCGCGATGGACGTAACGGAAGAAAATCGGACGTCCAACACGTCCATCACATGCCCATCATGCCGGATCAGCATCGTTCCTTCAAGGGCAAGGACCATGTGTCCCTTCTGTGGAAGTTTTTATAACAGGGCTGCTAATAATGATGTATCTCTTAGAAGACGAAGTACTGATGATCCAATTCGTCTCCCACAATTAGTGGATAGTGTAACAGTAAGTTTTAATTTCTTTATTGCATGCCGGGTTTAAACAAACTGATTTATGGAATTTAAACTTACTGATTTATGAAATTTAAATTTACTGATTTACGGTATTTAAATTTACTGATTTATGGGATTTAAACTTACAGATTTATGGTAGTTAAATTTACTGATTTATGGAATTTAAACTTACTGATTTATGGTATTTAAATTTACTGATTTAGAGAATTCAAACTTACTGATTTATAGAATTTAAACTTACTGATTCATGGAATTTGAACTGATTGATTCATGAAATTTGAGCTTACTGATTTATGAAACTTAAACTTACTGATTTAGGGTATTTAAATTTACTGATTTATGGAATTTAAATTTACTGATTTAAGAAATTTAAACTTACTGATTTGCAGAATTTAAACTTACTGATTTATGACATTTAAACCTATTGCTTTATGAAAAAACCTTCACTGTTATTTTTGGTGCAATATTTTAAATGTTATTATCACTTTATTTTTTTATTTATTTATTTATTATGTAAATTGCACTACTGGGAACACAGCAAATGTGACAGACAATTTCTTGAAACTAATTCCTACTATAAGTTTTTTATTTTCTTATGCCAAACTAGTATGATCTGATATTTTGCATAAATCCTTACCTTATTTCTGATGTCACTTTTTTGTTAAAGCGAGCACTGTTATATAACTTTTAATTTCTTGTATATTGTGCAAATTGAAAATTACTGAAACATTCAATCAAATGAAATACTAGTGTAACAATACAACTAGAGTAAAAGTAACAATTGTTTTCCATGTCACATTTCTTTAAATTAAAATTATTTGTTTACCCTTATTTTTATCATTAATTGCGCAGCTATATTACTTATATTACACCGTACAGATATGACAGTCATTGTTTGTGTATAAAATTTGTATTGAACAACTTGAAATAATATTTTCATTGCTGTTTTTTTCGTTTGTTAGTGAAGAATTAAATTATTTATTTTCTTTAATTGTAAGAATTACTAATTCATTAAATAAATGACATTGTATCTATCACTATAATAAATAGATAAGATAATATTTTTTGCATGCTAATTTTTTTACTAGAAATGCAATTAACATTTCTTCAATTTTAAAACAATAACACAATAAATAATAACTGATCCAATCAAAGAATTACAAATCGGGATTTGGAGTTGTAGACGATTGGCGTTGTGTGTTCATTCCTAATTTTGTTAGTAACTAATAGTATGCTTTATTTTATACTCAAACTCGACAGATCTTGATTAGTTAAATGTTTTTTTTTTCATAATTTAAATGCAGCAGCTCATCTAATAAAGCAAATACAAAGAGAAAATTTGTAGGAATGTTCAGCTTCTATTCTATTTAATAACTTTATTGTGATGTTGATTATATAGATGAGAGATAACTTAGTTAAAATCTTTACCAAAATAATTAAAAAATTAATTTGACTAAATCAAGGGAAAAAAAAGGAAAAGAGCAAGTTTTTAAATTGTTTTTTTAATTTTTTTAATTCTGATTTTTAGTTATTTTCTACGCCATTTGGTAACTATCCGCATAATTTTAAAACACTATAACTTAAAATCCGCATAATTTTTTACCGCATCCTTATCGCATAATTTTAAAGACATTTCCGCATAATTTATATATCATGAAAAATTAAAAAAAAAGTTAAAGGGAATGAAAAACGCTGAAATGTAAATTTCAAAAAAGAAAAATTTATTTTTTGTGCAAACAAAATTGTATAAAAATATTTTTTTTAACTTCAAGAATAATTTAAATTTTAGACTAGTAGGATGGCCAAACGAACGAAAGAACTGCCAGAATTTTTTTCTTAAATTTATGAAAGAGATGCGGAATTAGTTGTTTTCATGTAAAAAAAGATTAATATAAGTCATTTGTATTTTTTAAAATTTAAATTGCGGTTGTAGAAATTTTTACATCGAGTATTCCTGATTTCAATTTAATTTGCATAAAATATATCGTTCCATAAAGAAATGACAATAAACATTATGAATAGCAATAAATTCCGATTCATTAAAACACAATTCATACGTAGATTATTTAAACGAGGCACAAACGGAGTTTTATTATAATTAATTAATCAGACAACTAATTATGCTATTCTTTAGACTTCCTCTTATGTATTCAATTTTTATTAAATTTTAAATATTAAAATTTTGAAATTTTTTTTCGTATTTTATTGAATAAAATATATTTTTCAGTTTTCTTCAAACTAGTTTTGTTTTTGATTTTATGTTAGCAATGAATATAATGGAGGCTTTATAACTGAAAGTCGACATTGACACTGTTAGCAGTTGTCGCTTAATTTCACAATTATATCATGAGCATGGCATCAAAACCATTTATTCGGTTAATTTTACTTTTCAGTTTTATATTCCTTACTAAATGCATGGTAATAAGAGCTATAATTTCGAAAACCAGAAATTCCGGTAAACCGTTACCATATGAATGGCAAAATTACCAAATGAATGGTTTTAATACCCTATAATTTGGTTTCATCAACCAGAATTATCGTTATTTCACCAGAAGTGGCATTACCATACACTATTGTAATTTTTCCGGAATTCTTTTCTCCGTGCGGAGTGGATCATTACACCATCATACACTATATTACTACCGTAGCTCAAATTTTTCCTTAAAACAGAAACAATATTACACAGTAAAAAAATTTTATGAGCTACACTGTAAAAAATTTATCAGGCAAGAGTACTGGTGCCTTGAGTACAGCAGCAATGAAACCCCTTTTACCGTAAAATCCATTCTCACCATAAAATTAAAAGTTATAGGGTTATACGCTTTTATTTTTCATACAGGATTTTTTGTAGTATTTTAAAATGATCACTCTTAAGTTATCTGTCTAGTGCAAACATGAATTGCGCAAAATTTTCGAAATTGAGTTTATTATAAATTTAAAATCCTTGCACTCTTAGTTTTCTAAATATACTTTTGTTTGTACTCTAATTATTTACCAAGTTATAGCTGTTTTTGTGCAAGATGATAACAGTGGATGGATTTTTAATTCAAGTCTTTAAATGTGTTTATCTCAAAATCAGAATTTTGCACATTTTACGCTACCCTGAACATGATATCTCATGTTGCTTTTAAAATAATTGTCTAATTTTTTTCATGAGAGTTTATGATTATAGCACACATGTTTTGAACCACAGACTAAGAGAAAAAAGTTCCTTTTTGTATGTTTTTTTCGCAAAGACAAGTGCGGAAATTTTTAAAAATTTGCTTTTTTAACTACATTGATCCCTAACTGAGTGGTATATGCACTTGCTTTTAAGATAATAGTTTAAAGCAGGGCTTCTTAAACTTTTTTATATAGCGACCCCCTTCAAGCTTAGGAAATTTTAAACGACCCCCTCCTCCATATAATGAAATATATATTAACCGTAGATGTAGATGTAATATCGCACTATTTTACAATGTAAATAAAATAAGGATTAAAGAATACGTACCCATTCATTTCACATATATATAATTGGAAACGTTGACGGGATATCGGTCGTAATAAAACACAATAAATAGAATGACATAAAACTATATATATATTTATTCAATAGAAAAAATAAACTTTTGTAACAATTTTTTTATAAGAAAACATAAAACTATATCTATATATTCAATAGAAAAAATAAACTTTTGTAACAATTTTTTTAATAAAAACATATTATTAACATCAAACAATATTAATGTGACGGATGTGATTGTTTATTTTTACACAAATAATTAAATCTAGGCTCAATTTGAGTTAGTGCAGATCGTAATAAATTTTCAACGTTTATTAAAGTTGAACGGTATTTTGATTTTATGTAAGTTAATGTGGAAAAGGCTGATTCACATAAATATGTTGTACAAAATGGCAGTAATTTGTTCATTGCCATTTCCGATAGTAGGGGATATTCTGATTTGATTTCTATCCAAAATTCATGCACAGGCACTTGAGAAAATCTAAGTCGCAAGGTAGTATCACTTGTTAATTCGGCAAATTCTTCTTGTGCTTTTAAGTTTAAAAAATTAATTTCTTCCATTTCAATTGAAAATGGATTGCAAATCCATTGTTGTGTATCGATATCATTGGGAAAATACCTATGCATGTAAACTTCCATATCCTTCAAATGATTAACTATAATTTTTGTTATAGGAGTATCTTTTTTTGAAATATTGTTACTAATTATATACTCGTCAGTAAATGGAAACATTTCGAGCGATCCACTTTCCACTCTGTTCTTCCATATAAGAATTTTTTTAACAAAGGCCTCAAGTTTATTTTTTAACATAAACATATTAACGCAGACTCCCTGCATTGATAAATTCATATCATTGATTTTATCAAAAATATCTGCCAAATAGCATAGCTTGAGAAGCCATAAATTATCTTGAAAATAATCGGCCAAATTAGAATTTTGCTCTGTTAGAAATATAAGAACTTCATCTTTTAAAGTTAATAATCGTTTCAAACTTCGACCTCTTGATAGCCACCTAACTTCAGCATGTAGCAATAAACTTGTATAATCCGAATCCATATCAATGCACAAATTTTTAAACAATCGACTATTAAGTGCTCGACTTTTAATAAAGTTAATGATTTTGACTGCATCAAAAAACACAGTGTTTAATTCTGGTGCAATTTTTTTAACAACAAGTGCCTCTCGGTGAATCATACAATGTGTAAATGTAATATGATCATTTCCAGCTTTAACAAATGCTGTAAAACCAAGATCTTGTCCGGTCATTGCTGCAGCACCGTCCGTGCACACACCAACACAATTTTTCCAATTTAATCCTTCTTTTTCAAAAAACTCATTTACTTTTTTATATATATCTTTTCCACGAGTATGACCTTCCAGAGGACGACAAAACAGTATATCTTCATGAATGCTTCCCTCATAAATATATCTTACAAAAAGTAACAACTGTGCCATTTTTGAAATGTCTGTCGACTCGTCCAGTTGTATTGCAAACTTTGAGCTGTCTTTAAGCCTCATAAGAAGCTGTTGAAATTGATCATTGCTAATGTCTGAAATTCTTTTGGACACAGTGTCATTTGATAATGGAATTTTACTAATTTCAGCAGCATACTGTTTTCCATGAACAATTTCAGACATTCTTATAGCTGCAGGTAGTAAAAGTTGCTCTCCAATAGTAAAAGGCTTTTTCGTTTTTGCTATCAAATACGAAACTTCATACGATGCCAATAGATATTTATCATTCAAAGTAACATACTTCTCCAAAGTGTTCTTTTCTTTATTTGATGTTTGCAAAAGACGCTCAAAATATTCTATTGGCTTTTTTGATAACGTTGCATGTTTAGTATTCAAATGTCGTTGCAGTTTTGACGGTTTCATGCTTTCTGCAGCCAAAACTTCTTTGCAAATTAAGCACACTGGTTGTTCTTCATTGTTGTGAGAAGAGCATGTGAAGCCATACTGCAAATATGATTCGTCATATTTTCTTTTTTTTGTTTTGCTAGAAGTCGGATTTGAAGCACTGCAACTTGGTTGTGACGGCGTGGCAGACTTATTAGTTGGAATTTTAATTAGCCATTTATCCATGATGGTTAAATAATAATAAATAATTAAACAAAATGTAGTTGAACTTTAACGTAATAATTAAAAACACCAACTGAAAATTACACAGTAAATACACACATGTCACTACGAAGACAAAGCTGAGTCCAAACTGAAGTACAAACAGAAAAATAACTACACTCGAATCTTTACCAGTGCAATGACAACAAATTACGATCAGATCAACCCCGACGCATGGCGTGTTCAAAGTGTGCAGCGCACAAAGGCACCGTATCACAAAGACGCCGAAAAAGAAGCTTTCATTTAATTTTTTTTATTATTCTTTTATAAAAATAATATGCCGATTCGCCTAGCCTAGCTTGATTATGCTTCCGTATTGTATGTGTAAGCTGTAAGGCGACGCGGCGTCTGGGTACTTATAATCACTAAGTTATCTTGCAAACACTGACGCCGGCGGCCAGACATCAATGTCGAACGTTCAGTTGAAAATCGAGGAGCGCGTTGTATTTATTATTTTAAATGCTACTTCCATATTTTCATTTATAGGCCCTACATAACAGTTTTGCATTGCCACTTTTTTCAAAAAATAGTTATAATAAAACTACAATAGTATTTTGTATGATTTTTATTTGTATTTATATTTGTACGTAGTGTGTATACTAATTTTAAAATTTTATTTATAATGATTGAAAAGTATCAGATCTTTGCGACCCCCTTTCAGTAGTCTCGCGACCCCCCTGGGGGTCGCGACCCACAGTTTAAGAAGCCCTGGTTTAAAGCATAGTTGATAGTCTTTTAAATAAAATTCTTAAACCATTTTTTGTTTTAGCTATCGAAATTTTTTTACAGTGCTTAGTGTATGTAAAAAAATGCCTATTTTTACCTAAAAATGCAAAAACCTAATTTACCACTTAAAATAATAATATTTCTTTTTATAGTTTTAGAAGTTTTTACACGTAATTAAGCAAATAAACCAGTTTTTTTTTTAAAATTTCATATTAATATTTTTAAAAAAAAGTTCTCGAAAGTAGTCGGATACCTTAATCAAAGTTCTTGAAGTAGCATTACTTTTTAACAGCTCTGTTGTTGTGTATATCCAATAGGAAGTTAAAGCGTTTCTTATCTTAATAGAGTTTAGTAGAAAGAAACTTATCTTAATAGAGTTTAGAGGAAAGAAACTTTTCTTAATAGATTTTAATAGAAAGAAACTTATCTTATTAGAGTTTAGTAGAAATAAACTTATCTTAATAAATTTTAATAGAAAGAAACTTATCTTAATAGAGTTTAGTAGATAGAGACTTATCTTAATAGAGTTTCACTAAGCGCAACTAGTTTTTAAATTGTTATTGTATAAAATATTCTTGTTTTAAAGTATGATTTTATCACTGCACCCAAAGTTTATTGTTCTTTACGTAAAGTGTAATCTTCATTTTTAGGCAGCATCTGCATCAAGATCACAAACTCAGTTTTATTTAAGGGGAAGTGTTAGATCGCCGAATGAGGTATGAATTTTGTCAGATTGTAGAACAGATTAAAAGATTTTAATTAATAGATAGTATGAATGATAAAAAATTAAATCCCTTTAGAATAGCTGCCCTTCCTTTAGAATGAAAAATTATAGAACTAGATTTACTAGCCAATGCTTTTTTATCTTTTATTATAACAACTATTCGCGTTTTTCCTCTGCATCAAATATTACTAACTTAACTATGAACTAATAATATATATAGGCTCTTACAAGTTTTTTTAATATTAATACAAAGATTTAAATTTATCTCCTATTAATTTAAAACGAAACCCTTGAATCGTCTCATATGTGCTTCATTCACTGATTTCCAGATAGAATTTGAAAAATTTATTCTAAATAAACAAAACTCAGTGGAGCGACAGCTTATAGAGGGCCAAGGCCTACTGTGCCCATCTCAGTTTTCTTGACCTTTGGGCTCTAGGGTGCAAGAGCAAGTGTTCCTGTTGGGTGATCAGCCGAACGCGGAACCCCAGTGTTTAGTTCCCAAGCACGCTTGGTACTTACTTTATCGACCCACTGAAAGGATGGAAGTCTGAGTCAACCTTGATCCGTCCGAAGATCGAACCAAGGACCTGTGGCACGAAAGCGCAGAGCGCTACCGCTCAGCCACCTGGCCTCATTTGTTCTAAATACTAGTCATAGAAGTTTTCTCTCAGAATGTCTGATCTCAACTATAAGAGCCACTCTGAGCCTTGATGGCTCAGGGTATAGAGCGTTCGCCTGGCAATGAGGTGCACCGGGTTCGAATCCCAGTCCCCTTGCCGTAAGGCTAACCGTGGAAGGTTCCCGTGGTCTTCCTCTCTATGTAACGCAATACGGGGTAGCTCCATCAAAAAGTCCTTCACGAAGGCAAATTTCTCCCAATATTCGATCCAGGAGTTCCCTTGTCTTCTGGATTGGATTCAAAATTACAAGGCTATGGAGTTGAACTTCAGTAGTCGTAAACCCATTAAATTGGGCCGACTGTTCAACGACGGTTGTAATTATAATTATAATTATAATATAAGAGCCACTCAAAGAACCTCTTTTATATATTGCGTGATGACGTAATTAGAGAGTTTTTGCAACTCAAATAATTCTTGCCATAAAAAATAGAACACACCGAATTCTTCTATAACTGATTTTCCAATTTATGATCTGTCGTTTTTTTGCATTTGAATTTTTCAAATAGTAAATGAATGTTTGTAAACATTTATGAAGCAATTTCTATCAATCAACCTAATTGAAGTGAAACTTCAAGTTAGTTTGAATTGTTGTCTCAATGGTAAACATTTTTAGCACATTTGATACTGAATCACGCGATATCACTTGACAAAACATCACTTGACGATATCACATCACTTCATCCTCACAGTTAGCGTCAATAAAACAAATCAAGTGGCAACACGAGTCATATTATCATCAAACTATTTTTGAAGAAAATAGGTCTTTTCAAGACAATAATATATTGTTTAGTAAAATAAACTTATTATGAAATGTAAAAATTATAATGATTGCTAAAATAAGAAAATTTAACTTTTAATTTATATTTATAGATTGCCACTTTTCAATTATTGATAAAGTATAACAACCTGCTCTCGGCTGGTAATGAACGCATTAAATAAACAGTTAAAAAATTTAGCCGAAATCCAGCGAGAAAAATGTATTATTTTTAGAAAACATGTTTACACAATCCAAAGAAGAAAGTACAAAACATACTTACTAATTGTAGTGCAAAATGTACTTAACGAATAAAAATGGTGGTTGAAAACGTTTGCACCTGATATAAACTTAACAATATTGACTAAACTGTTTTTTTAAGCTTATCAGTGAAATTTCAAAACATTTTGACAAAAAAAAAAAAAAAAAAAAAAAAANTTTTTAAAAAAAAAAAAAAAAAAAAAAAAAGGCTAGGAAATAAATAAGCTGAGAAAACGTCAAAATTTTGTCAATAAATAAGATGTCCTTTTTTTCACCATATCGCTGGTTCAAAACTAAAACGACACATCTGCAAACGTATTATGCCTGCAGATGTGTCGCTTTAGTTTTGAAGCAGCGATATGTCATTTAATAGACACTGACAAAGTAAGAAGTTATAAAGTAAAATCTTGCAGTAAATTGTAGTGAATTAAATATTTCAAAATTTAGATTTTAAAATACAGGGTCTTTATAATTAAAGTTCCACTTTGAAATGGCTATAAAAATAAAACTACCCGACCAAATGTCATCGAACTTGGTAAATGCCTATAAGAGGTCATGGGAGTTTAGTTCCCGCCAAAAAAAAAAATAAAGTTCAAAAATTCACCACTAGCGGAAAATGGCGCTGTATGCAATAGTGTTAAACAAATGTGAAATATGCAAATTTGTTTTACACTTCTTTTATCGTAAATTTGCCTTAAACCTTGCGGTGTCATTGGACCTCGGCGTTTTCCTCTTACAGTACGGAACCTTTGTAAAGCCCTCCGTTCATTGCTGTCCCATTCATAGTAACATTTCACGAGCAACAGTCTTGCATGGTAACAGACATTGTCGACTCAGAACACTGACAGCTCAGACAAGGCGCCTCACTTTTATAACTGCAAAGTCACATGACGTTCACATTTGTTTAACACTGCATATAGCGCCATTCTCCGCTGGTGGTGAATTTTTGAACTTTTTTTTTTCGTTTTTTTTTCTTCTTTTTTTTGTTGCGGGAACTAAAATCCCATGACCTCTTATAGACATTTACCAAGTTTGATGACATTTGGTCGGGTAGTTTTATTTTTATAGCCATTTCAAAGTGGAACTTTAATTATAAAGACCCTGTATTTAATTCATATCAATGTAGTTTTTAATAGCAAAATAATCCTTTTGTGAAGGAAATCAAAATCACCTATATTTGACGGAAAGTACGAATTATCTTAACGAAAAAGAATTCAGAAACGTTAAAAAAAGAATTCAAAAAGAGTTTAAAATATTAAAAAAGTTTATAGAAAATTGCAAAAAAAATTTTTTTACATACAAATGTGTTGTATTTGATTTGGTTTCAATTTAGGCCTGAACTTTTGCAATCAACTGATACATTCAGAAAAAGATATGCTAAAAACTACCAGAATATGGTTGAATAAATTTACCGTGTTTCTGGCTCTATGAGAGCGCAAAAAAAACTATGTAGTTTTGACAGAAGTGATTTTAGTTACGATTTTGATAAAACTAGCATTAAGTTATGATTTTTTTTTAATGTCGGATAAAATTTGGTAAATGCTGTAAAATTTAATAATTTTATCACGATAATCATTTTATCATGCTAATCATAGCATGGCATAAAAACCATTTATTAGTTTAATTTACTTTTCAGTTATGTGTTTTTAGTAAATATGTGGTAATAAGAATTATAATTATGAAAACCCGAATTTTCGTTGAACTATTGCCATATGAACAGAAAAATTACCAAATGAATTATTTAATTCAGGGCTCGAAAAAACTCAGAAATTTTACCCGTCCCCTAGGACGGCTTGTCCAACAATGTACCCGTCCTCCTTTGAAACTAACCCGTCGCTTTTAAATGAATAAAAATATTATTTTCTCTTACTTATTACAAACATTTATATAAATTACACAATGAATTAGTAGCTACTAGGATTACATTATACAGTAATAAAAGAAATACTAGGTTACTAATCGTAAAACCTAGTGTTTCTTTTATGAAATAATTTCTTTCTTTTATGAAATAATTTTGAATGACAAAGTTCAAGTTATCTGGAATGTCAATTTATCCGAGGGTACTGCGTTTTTTAAATGAATCAAATATGACGTTTGCCAGTTCCACAATCAAGCCTATGATTTACAGAGGTTTCTGCACAGAAATCTGAAAGGGGTTTTCCATTTAGGT
>NC_092215.1:7177793-7261626 GCF_043381705.1 Parasteatoda tepidariorum | reverse complement strand
CATACTTTATTAGAGGTCATTTTAGAAGTAAGGCGTTAGACTCTTGTAAGATAACAAAAATTGAAAGTGTATCAAGAACATTAACGGGTAAATGGCCGTCAGCGCGGACGTCTGATTCAAGAAATTCGTTGTCCGCGGGAAATTTTTTGACCGCCGAGGACGGGCGGACGGGCTGTTTTTCGAGCCCTGATTTAATTACTAAATTTTTTGTTAATAGTTTAATTGTTTAATAAAAATATTTAGGTTTTTATTACCAAAATTATGCTTTTTTTACAGAATTATCATTACCATACAGTGCAGTAATTTTACCTCTGTGCATAAAAAAAATTTTTTTTTTCATGTTAAAAAATGTTAAGTTAAAAATTAATAACATTAAATTTTAAAAGTTAACGTGAAAACTATATACTCTGAAAATATATTCTATATACATGCATTCTTTCCTTTTATTTGAACCATTGATTCGTTTATTTTTTTTAAAAATCATTTCAAAATATCATAACACTACAGATAAACTACTTAAAAGTATTACCTAACTCACTTAAAGTTTCATTCAACTATTACGAGTTCGTTGATCGTCGTCTATTTTAAACATTGTTGAAAATATGTTTCTTACTTAAAAAATGTCTATTGGATCACGCACACATTCTCCAAGGGAATTGTCTTCTATAACCACAGAACATTTATCAAGAACTGAGATTTAATTGTTGAAAACACGCAGGACTTGAGGACTTTTCCCTCAAGTCTAGTTTATGATTGCCAAGTGTGATGACATTACCCAGAAATAAAATTCCAAGAATATCTGAACGAATCACGCCATGGGAATAAAAAAAGGAGAAAAATAACGGGAAATTTGGCTCCAGTCAGGAAAAAGCGTCTATAATATAACGTTTTAGTTAAATGAATATTTCTCGTGCTACTGACATCAATTTTGATAAGGAAACGTGTTCTTTTCATCGTGTTTGTTCTCAATTTCTTTGGGCTATCGATTAGTTTTGGTCTTCTTTTAGATGGAAAATCGGTTGACATGAAACTATGTCTAATTTTGGGGAGTAATACGAGCACGATATACGTGTATTTCTTTATAAAAAAAAATTGCGAAATTATAAGGAGATGATTCGGTATTAGGTCTTTATGTCAGATTTCCAATTTATCGCAGTATGCTTAACACTGATTTTTATTTGGGTCTTTCAAAAGAAAGTATGACATGCAAAGATTTGTTTTATCTCAAAAGGATTTAATCTTATTAAAATCAATTTTCTCAAATAAATTAGTTAATCACTCGAAAGATTTCACAATAGCTGCTATAAATATTATATTTTTGCAGTTGCTTTTAATTTAAAAACATAAAAATAATTTTAAATTTAATAGGCCATTTTTGATATAAGGCCAGAAAGTTGTTTTAAAATCGAAAAACTAGGGAAAAGAACTTTTTTTAATAAACGAATAAATTCAAAATAAAAAGAAGCATTAGTCACTTTATAGTATGCGAAGAAATATTCTGGTAAAATCGCCGCATTGTATGGTAATGACATGATCAAATAAAAAAAAACTTAATTCTGGTAAATAAAATCAAAATATACGGTACTTAAGCTATTCGTTTGGTAATTTTCCTTTGACATGGTAAAGATTTACTGGAAATTCAGTTTTTCAAAATTATAGTACTTTTTAACGAACTATTAGTAAAAAAGTTCTATACTGGAAAGTAAATTTAACTGGATAAATGATTTTTATACCATGCTCTAAGGTAACATGATAAAATTATCAAATTTTACTACATTGAATAAATTTTATCACATATTATAAAACCATATTTTATTGTAATTTTACCAAAATCATTACCGAATCGCTTCGGAAAAATTTACCGAGCTTTTTGGTGTTCCGGAATAGAGCCAGAATTTTACCATATTCTGGTAGTTTTGAACACTTTTTTTCCTCAATGTATCTTTGATATTTCCTGAAAACCATGAAAATGGTTTATTTTAGCACATATTCGTCCTCAGGACGAAAATTCGCAGTCAATTACTAGTAGAGAAATAATAGAAATTTGTATATTCAAGTAAATGATTGATTTATCAAAACAAAATTCTAGATTTTGGTCAATGTCGGTGCAACCAGACGGATATCCGTTAACAAAAAAAAAGTAATAATGGAATAAAATTGAAAAATAACATTAAAAATTAGAGAACATAAAAATATAACAAGTTCGAGTCTGGTGTCAAAGCACAAACAGTAACAACGAAGTTATAAGTCGAAGTTTAAAATGTCGTAATAAATTAATAATAGAAAACGACTCGAAATAATTTCTAAAATAATAGTGCTAATACTAGTAATGGAAACTGAAATTACACGAAATAAGTAATTAAGAATAATAATGTTTAAATTAAGAAAAAGTCAAATTAATTAACTACAAGAATATAAAAGACAATGCGAACATAAATTTAAATAAGAAGGTTAAATAAGCTAGTTAGAGTGATTGTCCCTCTCAGCTATAAATTGCGAAATAAATTGACAAAAAAATTAGCTTAAATTTAAAGGGAATTTTTACACATATTTACAAATAATTTGGCAACATAATATAAGCCATCATACGGTACCATCATATTATAAAAATCACCATCAGTCACTAATAAGAGAAACAAATCAACAAAAACAACTTGCAATTTAATAAATCGCGTAGAAAGAAATAGGTGCTAAATAAATTTAAGAAAAATATTTCAGTTTCACAAGAATAATTAATCTTTCCCTTCAATATTTCCTGGAATAAAATGGCTCTGTATAAAATTGTGAATATGGGGTATAATTAAGAGCCATTGGCATAAAGCACGTCCTTAACTCGGGGTTTTGAGAACCGTTTTTGTATGCTAATTTTATTCAAACACGAAAGTAGGCTTAACACGCAATTATAACTTAAATTGTATTAATAGTTCGCAATAAATATTGCAACTAAGCAATAAATGAAACAAATGGGGGCATAGAATAATCAAGTTTTTCTTTCGGTCAATGTCGAAAATTGCTTCGAAACATAAAGAAGACGTTTTTTTATGTAGTCATTATATTTTAACTATACCAACAACAGGTCGATAGAATTTGCATAGTAATGGCCATGAATACAGCAGTCTAGTTTTTTTTCCACGTGATTCATAGGTTTATTTTAAGGATAATTCTCTTTTAAAAGGTAATACTTGATTTAAAAAAACATAGACATTTAAAGAAAAAAAAAAGTTATGCAATTTTTGTTGCCCGATAATCGAAAATTAAATGTATTTTTTGTTAATTACTTCATTTTTTTTATAATCTATTGAAGCTATTACTATATTTTTGACCTGAAAACATGTTAACAATGCGTTTATAAACAATTTTTATTCAAATAATTATTTTTGCTACACATTGCCTAACCAATTAGTCTCCACTAAATACATATATTACACTAAATTACACAATTATAATGAAACAAAATTTGTCAAAAATACATAACAATGTCGAAAACTTATATTAATTTGTGCAACTTTAATGCAATAGAAAAGTAAAAAATTTCATATAAATAAAAAGCATTTTTTGTAGCTTTATATAATATGTAATTAAAAATCAGCAGAATTTTTTCTGGCAGTCTTTCACAGATCTAGAGAAAAAAGTTGGAGTCTGCTGTAACTTTGATGTTAACCTCTCTTTTTAATATAAATTAAGTCATGTGAGATTTAAAGGACCAATAATAAAATAAACAAAACTATTTACGAACATGCTATTACGATTATGTCATCAAAATTGCAATTAGTCGGTAAATTTTTGAAACTTTTCTTTTTCTTTTATGCAGAATATTGTATTTTCCAGAAAATGTTAGTTCTTTTTTATATATTATAGAATAATATATATCTATATATTATAGAATAATGGCTAATAAAATAACCAAACTAATAACCAAAGAATATTTTTTCCGACCATTCTAAAAGTAATTTGAAAACAATTTTTAAAAGTAATTTGAATATTTGAGCTTTAGTTTCTTTCTCTTGCTTTTAAATAAATCATTTTAAGATCTGGAGTTAATCTTTCCAGCTGAGACAGTCCATTGTAAGAGTATTAATTTTCTAGAGACATGTGTAAAAAGGGAATATTTTTAACAATATCAATATAATAAACAACATCTATAGTAAAAGATGCTAGAATGTATTTCTTTGAAAAAGAATAGTTATATTACAAAACGGAAAGATGTGTAATCTGTTTCAATTGAAACTTTTTGCATTATTATTGCTATTTATCGCTTGCTGTTTTAAATACGATTTTTTATTTTCTAATATTAAATCAAACGATTTATAAAATTTTATTACAATAAATGTATTTTATTTTATCGAAATTTTTACTTAGACATTTCAGAAAAAAGATGGTAAACACTTTCTTTTTATTAGTGGAACGTTATAAATCATATTCCGTGCGTATAAGTAGCTTGTATTGCTGTTTTAAATACGATACTACTGGTATATGTACTATTAGTTTTATAGAGAAAGTAAACGTTAAATATAATATATTGTTATTATTATTTATCGCTTGCTATTTATATAATAGATTCTGATCTTTAAAAATTAAACAAGCAATTTGTAAAATTTATGCTAGATTCTTAAAACGATAAATGATTTAAGACATTTTGGAGCATGATGTATAATACTTTAATAGAACAATGAACACTTTCTAATGTGCACGTTAAGGTTAGTAATTCGAATGGTTAATCTAATGATTTGTAAAATTATAAAGTAAAGTTGTGTTAAAGTTACCAATTCTTCCCTTTATTTTTTTCATACAAGTTACCTTGAAGGAGATAATATTCAATAATCAACCTTTTGCTTTTTTTTAAAAAAAAAATATTTCAATTTGTTAAATTAGCAAGGCTATATCTACCGAAAATAACTTTTTGTTCAAAAAAAACTGGACAAAGAAAAACATATTCTTTAAAGGAAAAAAAATCAATGCTATTTTTTGTTTAACAAAAACATTGCATTAAATGGTCAACTCGAATTCACTTATAAACAAAATTGCGCTTGTTTAAATGCGTAATTAAACACACCAGGGATATACGTTTTATTTCACTGTCTAAGTACTTATTTTTATAAACTTATAATTAGTAATTTAGGTAAATAGTAATTCGATTAGAGCTGTTATTTTACTTCTTTAGTAATTAATTTTCTTAATCTTAGTGAATTCAATTTATAATCATAGTACACTAAAAAACTTAAAAACGATAAGAAAAGCAACAAAAAAAATTGCTTAAATTTTTTCCCACTAATATAGTACAAATATTTCACAAGTCAGCCACAAAGTGCAATTCATTAGAAGGAAAAAAAAATTGAAGAACTTTTACTTGATACCTTAAAATTTCATAGAAAATAAGTATAATATAAAAGCATGTTGCTTTTTAATATAAATGTCAGGCGCTAAGTACATCGATGTTAGACTATAAATTCTCTTCACTACCAAGTTCGTATAGTTATACATATTATAACTATCTAAGTTAGTTCCGCTAAGCTATTAGTTGCTATAGTTACAAAAAACTTGAACTTCATTGTACTCTTTTGTTGGAATTGGAATTTGTATTTATTATGCTTAATAGTTTTCGTTAGACTGAAACGATGTATTTGTTCAAGCGGAAAATTCTTCTGCTTATTTTTAAGCACAGTGTTATTATTATTACTTTAGTTTATTAAAAAAGTCAAAATTATTATAATTAATTAAATTTGACGTTAAGTTTTATGATTAAGCTGATTTAGGTGAATCTCCAATTCCTTGAGTTTTGCAATAAAATCACTTGTATTTTGTAAAACATCACAAATCATTTAATATGCAATAGTAGTTTTTTGTTTCTTTCTGGCAAAAATTTTTGTCTAAAAATTTTTCAGAGTTAAAAACTAATGTTGATTTTATTTTAAAAATATTTTGTATTTCATATTGACTTTAATTTAGATTTGATGAATTATTTAAAATTTTTACTTATTTTGATTTTTTATTATTGAACTGATTTAAGATAAATTCTTACCCTTAAATACTTTTCATATATATTGACAAAAATGAAACTGTAATTTCCACAGCTTATGCGTTTGATATTAATTCCTTTTATAACTCATTCTTTTCTATTTTGAGAATCAATAGTTATTATCAATTATTATAAATTTTTACAATTTATAATTTTTTTTCAGTTTATTTATTTTTTTTTACCAGTTATTTAAAAAAGAGCATATTTCGAAATAAGGAATGATGCGTAAAAAAGTAATGCAGCAGTGTAATGTTTCTCCAAAAATAAGCTTTTTTATGTTATTTATGAAACCAAAATACGTTACAAATTTTAACAAATTTAAAATATAATAAATGAAAATTTTTAATTGAAACAAATTCGCTTATTCTTTGAGCTTATTATTATGTTCTATATGATTAAAAAACGAAAAAGTTAAAAAAGGTATAATCCATTATTCAAAAAAAAAAAAAAAAAACTCAATTTTCAACAACGATTCTTTTTTGCTTCATTTTTACTATCTTTTTTCTTATTCATTTTAAGTTGCGAAATTAAATGCGCTAGCTTTGTGTGCATGTATTAGGATATTAGTATAATATATGCGTATAGCCTTCTTTTCATAAGTTCTCTGACTGTACTGAGTTGCTATGGTGGCTGGGGTTCGCAAGGTGGTGTCTTTCCCAAGTCTGGGGTGGCTTTCCCAAGTCTACGGGTTCGATCCCCGGCCCAGACACCGGATTTTCGGGATGCGGAAAATCCTCTGCGGCCATGTCGTATGATTATGCGTCATGTAAAAGATCCCTGGAGTGTCTTATTGGCTCTCGGCATTTCCGGCAAAATTAAAAATCCCTAGTGCACTTTAGCATCCAAATAGAGTCTCGGTGCTGCCATCTAGTGTGGCAGAAACTAGACGTCCAAATTGACATGGCCAACGGTATCTAACCCATTGTGGTGGTCCTGAAAAAGTGGATACCACTTCTGGAGAACGCACTAGGTCTGCTCATCGGGAAGACTGATTGTGCAGCTCATAGGAAATAAAATTTACAAAATATTGGTTGCTATTATACTAGCAAGTATAAGATAATACTCGCATTGTGCTTTCCGTAGAGAAGAAAAAAAAGGGGAAAAGTGTACACCATTATCATATAAAAAATGCATTATTTAATAACTATTTTTTTCACTGTCTTTATATTTCTATTCATATTGAGTTTCTAAATTAAATGCGTCTATCGTACCAATACATTATGATGTCTTTTTCGCATTAATTCCCTAACAAAGATTTTCTATTATACTGCCAAGCAGTTTCAATTGCCCGAAGGTATAATTGTTTCAAGTCAAATACAATAGAAATATGAACTGATACACGCACCATAAATTTTTAAATAATAGGGGAGAGGGGGTCAAAAGTAACAGGGTACGATTGTAACAGAGCAAACATTTCGAGTGTCGGGTTCTAGATTTGGTTCCTAGGAGGCGCACAAGGTGTATTTAATAAATCTGCATGTACACCCCTGCTGGCAACCATTTTTATGTACTTTTGAAAGAGTTACATCACAAAAGATATTTTCACGCCACGCAAGTACTTTTTTTGGTATTAGAATATTATATTGTAACAAAGTAATTTTGTTTAAACAAATAAAAATTAGTAACCGAATATGTAAGTGGACACCTTAATTAACATTTCAATAAAAAAAAGATTAGTTTTGCTAATTAACTAGCATTGTTTTTAACAAATGAAGCTGAAATGGCGTCTTGGGGACAATTGTAACAATAAGTAAAGGGACGATTGTAACAGCTGAAAATAAATAATCTTATGTTTACAAACCATTACTTAACTCTTTAAGAACCACCAATAGTTTCCTATATCATTTATATTATGTTGCATGTGCATTATTTTATTTGTCACCTTTCACAGCATAAATTAAAATTTTTAACCCCTTAAAGTTAAAAGTTTAACCCTTTAGGTCTCTGCTCATTATTATTTTTACTCCTAAAATATCACTACTATTTTGATCAATAAAAAAATATATCACAACTATGATAATATGTATAATTAACTATGTTTTAGTTGAATTTATGAACTGTTACAATTGACCCCGTAAGTGGGGACAATTGTAACAAGTGCACGACTGTCAAAAATTGTTAATAACTAATATAATAACATTTAAAATAAGGTATTTATTTTTTTTTCTAGTAGAGGATAGTCTACTTTACTCGTTTGTCAATTAATACTAATAATATATTGGAATTTTTGTCAGTTAAAAATAGTTAAGTAAAAAATGTTACAATTGACCCCACTCTCCCCTACGCTTTTCATAAATTCGCTAATTTTGATTTATAATTATATGATTGTTCTGAGTAAAATAAAAGATAAGTATAGGCTATAAGGCCATAGCGGAGAGGTGACAGCTTAATTATCTCTAATATTTATTAGTAGATGGCAACCGATGCAGCGGTTCACTTGCTTATTAATTGGGACGAAGCATTGTTTTTTTTTTTTTGTGACTGTAAAAAGTTAGGGAAAAAAGCATTTTAAGGGTGATATATTTTTCGTGAGTCTAGTACGTTCTTGATTTTCAATGCGTTAGTTTTTTCCCCAACCAACTGGACTTCTAAGGCATATGTATAGTTCAATCTTGTTTCTGAGTTAAAAGCTATAGAATATGATGGCTGAATGATGATTTGAATTAAGTGGCCTTATCATCTTCAACATTAAGAAAGATGGACTCTTGAAAGCTTTTCATTTATGAGTATAGATCGAAAGAAAATTAATTAGGAAGAGTCACGATGGCTCAGGGGATAGAGCGCTCGCCTCTTAATGAGGTGACCTAGGTTCGAATCCTAGCTGTGGCTCGCTAAAATAAATTCTGTTCCCGGCTCACATACACCACAGTTCTGACGTAAAATATCCCCAGCGGTAGAAAAATCATGAGTTAGAATCCATCGGGCTGACCGTGGGTGGTTTTCCTCTCCATGTAACGCAGATGCAAGTTAGTTCAAAAAATTATGACTTGTCCCAGTGCTTTATCCAGAAGTTCCCTTGTCTTTTGTGATCGGTTAAAAATTTCAAGGCTACGGAGTTGAGCATTTATAGTCAAAAACCAAGAATTATGTCAGTTTTTCAACGTCAGCTATAAAGTATGAAATAAAATAGAATCAAATAATGAATCAATTTGAACACCAATCAAGCACACCAAAAACTGATTAAGCGCATACATGCTCAAAAGTATTTCGTGATATTGTGCCACTTTCTGCTGTTAATCTGTCAAATACAGTTTAAAAATGAGAAACCAGAAGTAGAGAAAAATCATGAAGTAAGTTTAAAACAGTATAAAAATTTAAACAAATTTCGAGAAAATCAAACAAAAACAAGACACTTCTATCAGCGAAAATTACTTACATTTGAAATTATTACTTTCTACAGTCCTAAAATTTGATGAAGACCACTCAAAGAAAAGATTGCAACATCAAAACTAAAATGATGACTGAATGCAGTGGCTCTATAAAACATGTACAAACTTTGAAAATCTTTACAAAAATGTCGTTATTTTTTTCGATCATTAAGGATTAAAACTTATTGGATTCTTTATTGGTTCTTGGTTTATTGGATTCTTTATACTTATTTTCATTAATGGAAATCAATATTTACAATTTGTAATAAATTTATCAAATTGGGTTACTTATTTCAACTTCACTTTTTCCTTACTGTATTCGATAGCCAACTTTACTCAGCATTAAGGAGAGACAGCTACTTGTAAATTTATTTTCAAACGATTTCTTTACAAAAAACTTCACTTTTTTTTTCAAAATATGCTGATTAAATATATAAAAATTTAAAATTCGCAAAAACATTTCTTGTGTCGTTATTCTTAGTATTTTTATTTCGATTAGAAAACACTGTGGTCGTCTGACTTACCCTAAACCTGCACGCTATATGCGGTGGTCTCCAACCCTAGGAACACGGATCCGTATTCATGTAAACGCTCTTTACATTTATAGAATTCCCAAGAGATTTTGAGCTCGCTGATTGGATTTTTCGGCAACGCCTTCTGTGACGTATGGCTATTTCATTCTGCCATGCTTGTTATTTCCAGCATTGAGCTATTTTTATACTCCAGTTTTTGTTTTCCAAACTTGAAATGTAAGTTTTTTCGCCTGAGGAACTGCCTTCTTCATTTAAAAATAAAATAGAAACTATTTCATCAAATATTACTACCCTTGCAAATACGAAATGGAGCTCTAGAACTTCAAAACTTCAAGGAGATTTGCTGGTAAATAACTAGTTTAGTTATTTTAAGAAAAATTTTGTATTTTATTTTTATGGAAGACGGAGAAATTTTATATTTATTTTGGTAGGCTAGGACTTAGATAACTCGGGAATTTCTAAATTATGTGGAATTTTATTTCGCGATGTTTTTTCTGTTTCGTAAAATCGGTTTTAACACAAGAACCACAGTTTAAATACATATGTAACGCAAAAAGCTTCAATTAATCTTTTTATGTTATCCTAATTAATTATTCTAATCGAAATAATTTCTCACACTTTTAAAAGCCACATCCTGATCTTAAATCTATTTTTGGCTCAAGTATGCATTAGGACAATTTTCCCTTTGTTCTCTGTGGGAAACAGTCCATCAATTTCATAAACCAATAGCAATTACTAAAGATTTCCCTCTTTTCCCTAAATAGAGACATTTACGGGCTTTACTTAGCAAGATTTTCCCAGATATATAACCAAGGAGCGCAACTTTTCGTGTTCACTTTTACACTCTCATGACTGCTCTGTCTAATAATTAATAAATAAATTTTGTACCCTCCTTCCCGGCCTAAGGCCTGTTTTAATCCTTCCACTCGGCAACGACATTATATAAATGGTATTTAATGCAAACTTATGGAAGGAATTACTTAACCCCACATGAAACATCGTTTTTAAAATCTTTCTAACATACAAACGGAGATAACAAACGGAGAAATGATATTAAGCAGGAGCTACAAAAAGACGTAACAGAAGGCAATGCCGAGAAATTCAATCAGAGAGCTTAAAATCTCTTGGGGATTCTGTAGATGTAAAGGTAGTTTACATGCGATCCGTACCGGTCCGTTGTTTAAATCGTACTGGGCCGCCCAAGGAACATAAAATTAATTCCATTTTATTTACTGTTGTGTATTTCTCTAGGTACGTTAATTAAGAGTAACTGTACGACTTGCCATAGACGAGAGGCTAACTGAAAATCTGACAGACATCACCTAAAGTTGCACCAATACTGCGCATGCAATTGTAGTTTATTTTAAAGTGTGTTTGAATAAAATTATTAAATCAAAACGATCTAAAATATAAACAATCAACGTTCCTCCCCTTCAGCGAGAGCCGCGGCAAATTATCAACGTTGACCGGTCCATGTCCACAAAATGGTTGGGGAGCACTGCTCTAAAGCAGTGGTCTCTAACTCTAAGGCCGCGGACCGGTTCATAGATCAAATGGTACCGCCCCGTCATGGAACATTAAATTATTTCCATTTTATTTACTGTACGATTTTTCATGGACGTGAGATTGACCGGGGCTGATGAGAGACGCTACCTAACGCAGCTCTAATACCGCCCATGTAATTGTAAATTATTTCGAAAACATGTTTAAATGCAATTAAACTAAAATTATAAAATTAAAACAATTTTAAATAATCAACCTTCCCTTCTCAGCAGACCACGGTAAAATTAGAGCGATCTGTGGTGGTAAGAAAATTGGGAGCAATGTCCTAGGGGTAAAAGAAGGAAAAAAGCGGTACGTCATAATTTAAATAAAAAGACAATATTTAATAGCCTTTTTTCAACTTCCTTTACTTTTCTATACACATAAGGATTCGAAATTAGATGTGCTACTATTGTGCGTATATATTATAATATAATATTCTTCTATTCATGAATTCTCGACGTTAGATTTATTAATACTATGATTGTTCTTTTTCTTTTATTCCTTTTATAGACTACCTATTTCTAGTGAAAATGCAATTTCACTAAATATTAAATCAGTTCTCAGAATGAAACTATTAATCATATATTCCTCGCAACCAGTGACACATTATTGATTATTTTGACACATTAGTGATAAAAAAAACAGACAAACACTCTATTATTCTCAATATATATAATTTGTAAACCCTGATTCAGAAATATGTTTTTACTTTTCCGATCAGGAGCGGTCGACACCAAATATGTAATCAACTAACTAGATATCGATCAGTTAAAATGTTGATAAAAATTTATTAAAAAAAAGACGACTCTTTTGTTAGGCTTTGTTTACAAAAAAACGACAGTTTTTTTTACAAAAAAAAAAAAAAGTTTTTCAGTTCTATGCGTTACCATAGAGGCAGAAAGTAACTAAAAGATTTTAGGAAATTAAGATTCATTGAATTAAAATGACAAAAACGTTTTGAAAAAATAAAGGATATTTGTATTATGTTTTTTAATAAATTATATATCTGGTTTTTATTTTGTAAAGCTTTTGAAAATTAGCATTTTTTCCTCAATCTGTTTGATTAAAATGCTTCAAAAACTTTGAGTGCTAGCAACGAATAAAATATTTTTGCCTTTAATTTTCATTCACACAGAAAACGGAATTCCTTTTGTACAGTAAAAGATGTATTTTAAATGTTGTCATAGAAATAAAAACTAACAAAAAAATTTTAAAAAATATATATTATTAAAGCAAAAGAACAAAAAAATTGGAAAAGAATAGTATCATTTATGTAAAGTTTGAACACAATGCTTTAAAAAATATTTATTTTATTTTTTAAGACATAAGTATTGTGTTAAAATAAATATATTTATTTTTTATAATACAGTCAAACCCCGCTATAGTGGACCTTCAAGGGACCGAAATTTTGCTTCACTATAACCGGAACTTCACTATATCCGTTCACAAACAATTTTAATTAATCTTTCAAAACTCCCCCCCCCTTTTATTACACATTATTAAAAAAATAACCAATAAAATGAAATACAAAAATGACTGAAAAATAATACGTAGTATCCGTATTGTCTTGCTTCACTTTGTTCACAGTTCAGTAAAGAAAAAGTAATCTGAAAAGTCATGTTTATAGCCCTAAAATTAAATAACTGTATCTGAAGAAAGATTTATTCAGGCATTTGAAACTGAAAAATCCGTGCAAAACACAAAATTCATATAATTATTTCCTACTTTTGTTGTTGATTCCATATTATGAGCAGGTATAAATAGTGCCAATAGTGTTTCTGATAAAGTAATATTAGAATATCGTTAAAAAAATTAAAGCCCATTCTTGAATTTTTCATTTTTTAGTTTAGTCTGCTTTACTGAAATAAATTATCTTTCATGGCATTTAAAACTATTTGCAATGTTTTTTAGACAATTCAGATGCGTAAAAAGGATGTTTTTACGTTTTAGGAAATATATATAAAAAGTTTTTGATACCGTATATGCTTTACAGATGAGGTTATTCCGTAACTACGTTTTTCTGGTAACGTAAATTTCTGAACTACAGAAGTGTCACCAATTTATTGCGTCACCAATTTATTCTCTCTTCTTTAGGAATGTCTTTTGGGCAATTCAGAAACATCAAAAGTTAATGCTAGTTGTAGAAAAGCTAGTTGGAGAAAAAATGACATTTTTACATCGTTAGAAATAAATAAAATACAAATTTTCGGTATCAATTGTGCTTTACGAATTAGGTTATTCCAAAACTGCATTTTCTTCCTATAAAATAAATATATGAATTAAAATGTGTTTATTTGTTTATGGTATTTTATATTTGCCCGCACATACTAGTTTTCAATTTTATTTCTCTCTCTTTGAATAAAACTATCTTGATGAATTTTAATTTCAATCTGAAAATGAACTATAATTTTTATGTATCGATAATCGTTAAAGGCCTTTTTAAAATTGCATTTTCCATAAAAAAAAATTTAAAAAAATTAATGAATAAATAAAAAATAATTTAAAAATAATATTTCAGGATAACTTTTATTGTACTAAAACAATTGTTTAGCGACTTAATGTGCCATTAAAAATAAATTATATAATATTCAGCAAAATAAATTTTACTCAGTGATCTTCATCAATGATTATCTCTGCAAAAACACCCTTTCTCTGGGAAATGTGAACAATTTTATTATCCTTCATTTTTTTAGAGATATTTAGTATCTGATAAGATATAAGTTTGTAGACTATCCAGTTTATTACTCAGGCTGCAATATAGGAAAAAACTTTCGATTATCAAATCCTATGACCATTAGTTATAAAAAAATGTTTCAAAGGAACCGTTAAAAGCATTAGGAATTTCTACCCCATTTTTCCCTCATTCTATTAAGCTCAAAAGTCTAGGCCCCTTTGGAATTTATACCAGAGCCGTAAACAAATCATATGACCTAACATAAAACTTCCACTCCCGAGGAGCCAGGAACGAACAAACAAGTCCGTTTCTAAGAAAAAAATAAGCTCCATAATCAGAATGTTTTTTTCTTCAAAAGAACGGAAGGAAGATATAATTGCAACATAAATCTTCCATTTGTTCGTCTTCTTAACAAATGCCTTTTGTAACAGTAAGTTTGGAATTTATTTTTAACTTTTTATAAGTGTTTTATATAAATGGTAAAAAAAAAATTTTATAATCTGGATAGTTAAATTATCGCTTAATCTAGTACGATACTATAAAAGAGGTCAAAATACTTTCCCTTTATTTTAAATTATATATCTGCAAATATATATAATGAAAAAAATTATGGTAAAATAACTTTACTGTAAGGTAGTGACATTTATGTTTAAAAAAAATATTAAAAAAATTAAGAAAAACAACAGTTTTCCGGCTAATGAAATTAAAATATACGGTATTTAAACTATTAATTTTGGTAATTTTTTCCATTTATATGTTAACGATTAACCAGAAATTCTGCTTTTCAAAACCATAGTTTTTATTTTACCACACATTTAATAAAAAACCTTAAAGTAAATTTGACAGAATAAATTGTTTTTATGCCATGCTCTAAACCTAAAGTAACACGATGCTCTAAAGTGACTTGATGAAATTACCAAATTTGATCGCATGTCATAAAACCATATTCTATTGTAAATTTTTGCAAAATCATTAGAAAAGCGCTTCGGTAAAAATTACAGAGCTTTTTGGTGTTCCCATAGCCAGAAACGTTGAAATTTTAACCATATTCTGGTTGTTTTGGTAGTTCCTCCGAATCAACATACTTTTTTTCGATGAATTTAGTTTTTTAATCCTTAAAATTAGGTGGTAACTGCTATTTAAGAAATATATTCCAACAGTTTAACCTGGTAAGTAGTTAAAAATTTGATCTATCTTAAGGTAATTTCACTTTTTTGCGTATTTCGACATATCTGTTAAAGCGAATTAAAAAAAAAATTTGACGCAAATTTAAAATAATAAAGTGTACAAATTTATTTTTAAATGCAGTTTAATAGATTTTATCATTTAATTTATTAATGACTGAAAAACTTTAGAAGTGCCAATGATTGCTAACTTACTATTCAGAAGTTTTAAACTAAGTAGTTTGGAATGACGGAATACAAGGTTTTTACAAAATCGGTTGAATAGTCTCGAACAAGTAAAATTTAGAAATATAATTTTTTGTAAATGTATAATTCAGAAACAATTTGGTGCATTTTGTTCAAATTTCGGGTTTAGTAGGTAGGTGCTGTTTTAAAGTGAAAAGCATAAAATTAAAGATTTTGTCGTGGGCTAAAGTTCCACTGAGGGCTCCTCTGTGGAACTTTAAAATATTTGATATATTTTTTCAATAATAAGAACTTTAGTTGGGATTCTAATATTGCTGTAACCTTTATTTAAACTTAACTAAATGAGTCTAATCAACTACGTGAACTTTCTTCTGTTTTCATAATTGATTTAAATCGGTAACTTACAAAACCGGTGTCAACACCTGAGTACCAATTGTCATTATAACTGAAAATGGCAGAAGGAAAACTTGAAAGAAAATCTTTTAACGCTAAACATACCATAGCCGATCGAATGACCGTTTAAGAACTTTTGCATCGAAAATGTACTTCTCATCTTATCGTTTTTGCACATTTGACTTTATGACTTTTTCTAACAATTATGTACAGTTAATATTACATTATCATTACTTTTTTTGTATTTTGTTTGTTTCGAAAAATGCTTGTCGTATGCCTATTTCTCCTACTACCGGTCATTTGGCCGGGAGATAAATTTATTGCCTTATAAGGTTATCGGATCAAAAATTACGATGTAATGCGTGTTCAACGTATTGCATGCGATTAATTGCACATTTCTGCTAAGACTGTTGGGTAGTTAGCTCAACCAGAATAACTGTGCATTCAAATTTCAAGAAAGTACCTAAAATTTCAGATTGGCATTTTTGTGTAAAAAAAAAAGTGACAAAAACTAAATGTTTTGTTCAGTAGCTTATATTTTATTTTGATAGCTTTACTTCATATCTAACTAATTATTAGTTTTTACCCCGAAAAATGTCGAAACAATCAAGACAGGGCAAGTTCTTAGAAGAAATATTAATTATAAGAATATTTATAAGAATTATAATTCTTATATATTCTTGTAATTATGAGAATAATTATAAGAATTATTGAAATAATAATAATTAGAAAAAATATTTTTGAGGAAAATGTACAATGGAAACACACTGTAAATGTAAAAAGTGCTTTGAACAATGAATAAAAAATTCTAATTCTTTGTATTTGTAATACACAAAAATTGGCATTATATAATTTTGTTTAATTATAACAAAGTTTATTTCCTTCCTGACATCCATATTTCCTACATTCAATTAAGAAACGTAAAGTCCGGTTATTTGACCGGCTATGGTAGAAATAGTTATGGTATATATTAAGTGTTGGTATGTTTAGTGTTAAGTAAAAATGATAAAATACTTCCTTACTTTTCAGGAAACGGGAAGTCGACAAATTGTTCAAGTTACTGGCTTTGGTCCTTTAATAACAGATACTCTTGGAGTTATTCACACTTACATAACTGGACTTTTACTACCTCCTTCTTCACCAGATTCCACTGTATATGTCTCACTACCACCTATCAGTCAAGGAGGTGAAGGTCAACTTGTTACTCTTAGAAGTGAAGCTCGACAGCAAGCTTATGTTCCATCTGATGGACGAAGCTCATTGTTAGCTGGATCAGCCACATCAAATGTGGCAAAAAATAATTTACTAGATGATTTACAAACCAATCTCATTTTGTATCCTACTAAAGAAATGACAATTAGACAACTGAGGTGATATTTTAGAGCATTCCTTGTTTATGCAGCTCAATGTATTTTCTTAATCCATATTTTCTTTTCAACATTAAAATAGTTTAAGTCAACAAAAGTATTTTTAAAAACTAAATAATGCTTTACCTCATGTCCTGAAGGTAAAATATCATGACCCAGTTTAAACACAATATTGAATTATTCAGAACTTATTGAACATCTTGTATTTTTAAAAAATACAAGATGTTCAATAAGTTCTCACATATTTTTAAGCAAAAAATACCAACATGCGGTCCGGAACGGAATTAGAATTTTATTTACAACAAAAGAAATGCTAATGGAATAGCTAAAAGCTTGATGTATTTTCTTAATCTATATCATCTTTACAAGATCACCGGTTACTCTTTTTGTTAGATATTAAAAAAGTGCCATGCATTTGTGGCATTTTAAGCCAACAAAAGTGTTTTTAAAAGTGTAAGTAAATATGCGAGTAAGTAAATAAGTAATTTTACCTAATATTCTGATGGTTAAACATTATAACCTATTTTAAACAAGATCTGTTTATTCAGAGAAAATACTAGGTATTCAATTAGTTCTTATACATATCCAAACAAAAAATACCATAATGTGGTTAAAAGTATTCGGATATTTTTTGCAGCATAAGAATAGATATTATTTGAAATTTTTTAAACCAAGTGGGTAGTCATGATTCTGCCTTCTACAAGCTTTAGCTTTTTTCTAAACTAGTGCATGCAGTACCCCAGCATCTGTAGAAGCTTCGTCTCTTCCTAGCTCCATGACGCTCCGAAATTGGCTCGAATTTCATTATTTTACAACATTGGGTTTCTGAGCCGCGATGGCTCAGGGGATAGAGCGTTCGCCTTCCAATGAGATCCGTGGGAGGTTCTCCTGGTCTTTCTCTCTTTGTAACGCAAGTGCGGGTTAGCTCCATTAAGAAGTCCTCCACGAAAGCAAATTTCTCCCTACACTCGATCCAGGAATTCCCTTGTCTTTTGGATTGGATTCAAAATTACAGGGCTACCGAGTTCAACATTAGAAGTCGTAAACCCATAAAATTGGGTCGGCTGTTCAACGACGGTTATAAAATTACAAAATAAAATATTGGGTTTCTGAGTCATGATAGCTTAGGGAAGAGAGCGCTCGCCTTCCAATGGCGAACGTACGACCAGCGGCAAACGCTCGAATCGAGCGCTTCCAATGGCGAACGCTCGATTCGTATCGACAAGCCATCACTGGGTTCGGTTCGAATCCCTGCGATGGCTGGTCGATACGAATTCCGCATCCGGCTTGCACCTACCACCGTGCTGACGTAAAATATCCTCAAGGGTAGACGGAGCGTGGGTTAGAGCCCTCGTGCCGTCAGGCTAACCGTGGGAGGTTTTCGCAGTTTCTCTCTCCATGTAACTCAAATGCGGGTTAGTTCCATCAAAAGTCCTCCACGAAGGCAGATTTCTCCCAATACTTGGTCCAGGAGTTCCCTTGTCTTCTGGATTGGGTTCAAAATTACAAGGCTACGGAGTTAAACATTAGTAGTCGTAAACCAAAGAATTGGATTGGCTGTTCAACGACGGTTATGAAATAAGAAATATTGGTTTTCTATACCATGTTTCTTCTGCCAATATAATCCAATAAATTAAAATCGAGTTTCATTGTATGAGACACTGGGTCATTGTATGAGAGTCATCAGATATTGAGCTTGGCTGTCTCTGCAACAATGTAGGGCAATATTTGCAATATGCGAAGGAAAATTATTTGCTTACATTAATAATATCTCTGCATAATCTTCAGATTGGGCAAAAGAGCTTTCTAGAAATTTCTTCCGGACAAATGTTAACTTCCCTTTAAATGAAAACAAAAAAGTTTTTCTTCTTTGAAAAAAAGAAGAAAAAAAAAAAAGAATTCCTACACTATTGTTGAATTTTCGTTTTGATATCCTCGGCTCAATTTTTATTTCTTCTTTTTTTTTGACATGGGGTATGTTTTGCTACAATCGATTCTTTTCAACGTTATAAAGTTATTCCAGAACAAAAAAAAAAGCATATTTATTATTGTAAACGATTTTGCATTAGTTTATAATCTGTCATAAAATTCTACTAAACAACTGAATCTTTGTTATATGCATACACTTTGATGTTCATTGTTATATGCATTTACTGTATAAGAATTTTTTAGACATCCTGTTTACTTTTTTGTTTCAGATTTTGTAACTTCAACTATAGTTAGCCATAATCAATTAACATCTTTTAGATATGCCCCTTAAGTATCCCTTAAGCCAGTGGTCGCCAAAGTGGTCTATATAGACCCCCAGGGGTCCATTTAACATAAGCGGGGGTCTATCTGAGCCAGGGGGTCGATACGAATCGGATGGGTCGATTGGGGGTCGAAGAAAAAGCAGTTCTTAATACGCAAATCACACATACCTAAGCGAGTATGTAAAATTTGTGAATTTTTTTATAATTGACATTATATCAGTTTGTTTATAGAACATAAATTAATAAACTTATATTTATTCGGATAAAACAAGTATTTACGTACCAGCCAGGCATGAACTCTGCACTTCTGGTTTATAAGTCATATGCATATGTGCGCTTGTCCAAATGTCACATGTGACGAGCATTGACGTTACAAACGCAAATATCATACGCAGTTTCAGCTATCTTTGCAAACTGTGAACGGTGTTGAATATTTGCAGAGTCATTATTAAAATTTTTATAGTTTTGGATAATTAGTTATTGTTTCGACAACACCATTCGTTTAGTTTAGATATCAATTTTAAGTATCAATACATGTAAAAAAGAAGGTAAGCATTAATTATATGGATTAGTACAGCCCGCGGCAAAACTATAGCACACTGTGATTTTGTACGAAATTTTTGAAAATATTATTATTTTAATCTGATGTGTGTCTTTAACTGTTCTTAACAAAAACAATTTTGCACGAAATAAGTTTAATTTAATTTCCAGTTAGTAGTAAACAGCAATGCAACAACATTATTGCTGCTTACTACTAACTGGAAATTAAATTAAACTGCGCACATCAAATCAAAATAATAATATCTTCAAACTTTTTGCGATTTTCGTAAAAAAGTACAAAGTTTGCTATAGTTTTGCCATTGTTTAGTCTATATATTATACTAATTTTTTTAAAATTTATTTGTAGAGCCCTAATTGAAAAATGGCAGTTTCTAAAAAGAAATGTCGGTATTATTTATTGGATTATTTGAAATTTGGATTTATATGTTGACCGACAAATGAAACGATTCTTATGTGTCTTCTATGCGAAAAAACTTTTGGAAATGAGAACATGAAAATAAATAAGAACCATGTATTTTTTTAGCGGATTTATTTGGAAAATTTAATGATGTTCAAACAAAGCTGCAAGGAAAAGATGTAACAATTATCGAATAATACCGTTAGGCTTCCAAGTAAAATTAAATTTATTTAGATCTTCATTGCTACGTTAGGATATTTTTCAAATCTGTGACAATTAGAAATAAAAGAAGAAGACTTGGAAATATATACAGGTCATCTTCAAAAATTGAGTGACGAATTTAAACTGCGCTTTGTTGATTTGGAAAACATTGACATCCGTTATTGGATTATTGTGCTCAAATTGAAAACGTGGTCATCAACCAGCAAGATGAGCTTGCTGAATTATTATCGGATCTTGAGGAAAAGACGTTTTTTAAAAATTTAACAATAAGCAAATTTTGTACAAATAAAAAAAATGCAAAAATATGTAAAATTTTGCGAAATAGCTCAGCCATTTTTGCTAGCGTTTCCAAGTTCCTATATGGTTGAAGCCGGTTTCAGTCACGTAAATTCAATCTTAACTAAGTACAGAAATAAATTAAATGTGGAGATTTTAGGGGATTTAAGATTAAAATTGACCAATTTTGAACCCAATATAGTGAACCTTACAAAAAAAACACAAGGCACACCCATCTCATTGATTAAGAAGCAATAAATCTGTAGTTACTTTACTTATTATTTCTACTTATTTATAATTACTTATTTAATAAATATTAAGGTATTTAAATTTTAACAATAATATATTTTTCATACAACTATTGTTACAATATGTACTATTACTTTAATAAATGTTTAAAATCATAAAATAAATGTACAAGCACAGTATCTAATAGAGTTTTATTTTAAATAACAGAAAATTACTTTTATGGGGGTCGATGGAGATTTCGAAAAATTATATAGGGGTCGATGATCAAAAAAGTTTGGCGACCCATGCCTTAAGCTCTTGATCCCTCTTTGGCGGTACTTGACTTTTGGTACTTAATCATTAGGTCAAAATTAGGTTTATTTATTAGATTCATTAGGTTTGTTTAATCTAAATAAAACGTAACAACGCGGAAATATCCATTTCTACGCGGAGAAAAAAAATGTTAGTAAAACTACCGCACTCTATGGTAATAGTATTTCTGGTTTAAAAGAAAAAAAAAATAGATATCTTGTTAACTAAACCGAAATTTACGGAATTTAAACATTTAGAAATGGTTTACCGAAAATTCATAATTTCAAAATTATAGCTCTTATAACCACACATTTAGTAAAAAAATAATACAAAACTGAAATTTAAAAAAAAAAAGTATTCCACCAAAAAGTAAATTCCACCGAATAAATGGATTTAATACCATATTCTGGTAGTTTTAACCATACTTTTTTCTCAGAGTACTTGCCAACATTTTGTTTTCAAATATGGAGGGAAATTGAATTTTCTTTCTGGCAGAAATAAAGAGTAAAACAATTAATATAAACGATAGTTTCAGCTTTTTGAGGTAAAAATAGAATTTCCCGTGTGAATGATTCTTTCACCCTTTATAAATAGATATGGGTGTTAGATGTATTACTATTTTTCGTAGAAAAATGGAACAACAAAGCGTTGTAGGAATTTTGTAATTAGTTTTTATTGTGTTTACAATTTTCAGTTCTTTCCTCTTATTTTTTTTATTTCTTTCTTTTCTTTCCATGTTTATTTTTAGTGTTTCTAGTGTATTCTTAAAACAACGATTACTAGAGAGAATTGGGTACCGCCTTAGAACATTTTTTAAAAAAAAGTCTAGTATTAATGATCATCTACTATCTGAAAAAACAGTACTGATAAACTGTACTATTAAGATACTTAAATAACCAAAAATAAACTGATTACGGAGAAACGAACACAACGTTTATTTACTACAGACAGCACAAAAGAATAAAAATATAATGAAATATGAGATAGGTGTCATTGACCTAGCGCCATCTATGGATATAAATTTAAATCATGAATTTTATCTATTATTTAACAAATACTAAATGCATGCATTATAACTCTCAAGGGTTTCATAAGAATATATAATATTTTGAACCTACAGCGCGGTCTACTATGCTTCTTGCTTCTATGAAGCTTGCTAGGCCAATTTCCTTCTAAATTTAAGATCGAGTTTTTCATTTATTGTTATGCACCATTTTTAGAGCGTTAGAAAATCTTCATTTTCATACATAATTTTACATAGGGAAGGGTCGGGTACCCCCGCCCACTGTCAATTCCATATGTATAGAATATTTTTTCAAGTCAATGGCCATCGGACATTAATTGTTTTATTAAAAATAGATTATTTTCAAAGTTTCAAGTATTTATGCTGCTGGTAACATGGTAAACAATAATTTTGAAAATATGCTGAATACAGTAGTCAAATTTTTTAAATTTCTATTTTTTTAAGTTAAACTATTCTTTTTTTGTTTATTCTTTTTGCATTATTTAATTAGATGATAAAACAATAGAAACATACAAAAATTTTGATTTTTACTCAGTATTATACAGAAATATAAGCAATACTCCTTAAGTGAGCGGGGCTATCCGACTCTCCCCTACTTTTTATTATCAGAATTTTTTTTCTTTGTATATTTAAGTTAAAATTTATGTATACTTTCAATGCATAAGCCCCTTAGGATTTCTATTAGTTTCATCGACTCTCTTTCAGANTTACCACTACTAATGTTCAACTCCGTAGCCTTGTAATTTTGAACCCAATCCAGAAGACAAGGGAACTCCTGGGCCAAGTATTGGGACAAATCTGCTTTCGTGGACTTTTTGATGGAGGTAACACGCATTTGCGTTACATGGAGTGGAAGACCACGAGAACCTCCCACGGTTAGCCTGACTACAAGGGGACTCTAACCCCTGATCCGTCTACCACTGAGAATATTTCACGTCAGCACTGTGGTCGATGCAAGCCGGATGCGGAATTCGTATCCACTAGGATTTGATCCCGGTTTGCCGCATTGGAAGGATAATGCTCTATCCCCTGATCCATCGCGGCTCACGTGCATAATTTAATTATATTTCAATCTAGTTAAATAATTGAATACGTAAATAATTAATGAAAAGTTGGAAAGTAAAGGTTGTAATTTATTCTCCCCGCTCGAATGGATACCAGAAGTAAGCAGCTACCGTTCGAGTCCAATATTGACCATATTACCCAACTCATGTTATTGGTGACGAAATAGTGGTGCCTTAAACCCCATGATCCCCCTTGCCCACAAAGGACCGTTGTTGAAACTCTTTACTTTGCTTTATTCTTGAAAAAGGTGTGATTAAGAATATCAAAAGGTGAAACTCAGGGTTCGTTTTAATAATCCCCTTTCACCTTATTTCTGTTTCTTCTGATAAACAAAGGGATTTTGATGCTTTTAATAACTCCTTTTTTCTTCCATCTCTATTTGTCCAGTTTTGATAACGTTTTTTCCCCTTCTCCTTTTCTCGCCTAAATATTACTCTATGACTTCAGATATGTATATTTTTCAAAATGCATTCCTGACATTGACTCTAAAAATGTATATTAAAGGCGATAATTATAGAACACCTTATTTGCATATCCACTTCTATTTGTTAATGAGAGATCATCCGTAATATGGGTTGATTGCACTAGCCAACATATATTATATATGAACGCGTGTTAAGAAAATCATTAGTCTAAAAATATCTTAGTATGTGCTATATTTTACTGTGATTCTATTATGAATTTATTTCTAACCTTTTTTTTTATCTAGGGAAGATTTAGAAGAGGCCAAAGTGACGGGTGATTATTCAAGACTTCAAGAATTTTATGAAACAACTTTTGGGTCCCTTCTGGATATTTGCGCAACTTTTAAAGTGAGCAGATTAGTTGAGCAATTTAATAGCATCATTACTAAAATTTAAGCAAGCTCGTGACTATAAAGTATTAGTGCATTATTAAAACAATTAAAATATTTTTTCCCAACATGTAATCCAGATACGGGGAGAAAAATTTTAGTAAAATAACCGTTACTGTATAGTAATAACATTTCCAGAAAAACAAAGCATTTAAGTCATTCATTTTGTAAATTTTCGTTCCTATGGTAAAATTACCGTATCAAAATTCTGGTGAAATTACCATAATGTATGATAATGACATTTCTGAAGAAAAAAAATAATAAAAAACAACGGCGTGATAATTCTAGTTAATAAAATCAAAATATACGGTATTTAAACCATAAAATAGCGTAGTTAATTCATAATACCATTATATACCGTATTTAATTTGGTAATTTTTCCATTCATATGATAACGGTTTATGAAAAATTTTGGTTTTGAAAATTATAGTTCTTATTAGCAAAAATAAAAATAATTACAAAACTGAAAAGTAAATTTAGCCGAATAAATTGTTTTTATGTCTAAAGTATCATGAAAAAATTACCAAATTTTATTACATATTATGAAATTATATTTTTTAGAAAAATCATTACCAAAGTGCTTCGGTAAAAATTACTTAGCTTTTTGATGTTCCCATAGAAGCCAGAAAACCGATAAAATGCCCATATTCTGGTAGTTTTGACCATACTTTTTTTCTCAGTGTACTAAGTTGCACTTTAGATCAGATCATTTAACTAAAATAACATTAGTCTAGTTTACAAGTAATATTACTTATTATTTTTAATGCTCAGGTGAAATTACTATAATGCATTCTTGCATTGTTAAAATATTTCTTCCTAACATGAAATTAATGCTAAGCAAAATTTCAAAAAATAAATAAATTAATTAAAGCAACTAAAAAGAATAACATTAGTTATTTGTCTAGCGTTCAAATAATATTAATTATAATTTATTTTAATATAAGGAACAGATGAAATTACAATAATGCATTATTGGATTGTTAAAATAAATAAAATATTTGTCCTAACATGTAATTCATTCAAAGCAGAACTTCAAGTAGAATCAACTCAATAGAATAACGTTATTTATTTGTCTGGTTTTCAAATAATATAATTTATAATTTTTAATATTAAAGAACGGGTGAAATTACTATAATGCATTATTGCATTGTTAAAACAGTTAAAATATTTCTTCATAACATGAAATTCATTTTAAGCGGAACTTCGAATAGGACTATTTAAATTTTAAAAAAATTCATTATTTGTGCAGCTTTCAAACAATATTATTTATAATTTGTAATAATAAAGCAGGAGATAAATTACTGTAATGCATCATTGCATTCTTAAAATTGTCAAATTATTTCCTTCTAACATGCATTTCTCAATAGGTTTCAGGTTTTATCATTTCAATAGGAAAAATTAATTTGCTTAGCTTTCAAAAATTGCACTTCTTAATATTAAAATATCATTAACATTTTTGGAAGAAATTGATAATTTTAACACAATAATTATCTCGAAAGCATACATAAATCCTATATGGGTTAATGTGACAAACTATAGAAGCATATTTAAAAATGGATAGCACTTTAAAAGTGGAGCACACATATATGATATATGGGATTATTGATTTTGAATATTTCAATAGTAACTAACCAAAAAGTCAATTATTGATTGAAAGCGTTCAATAACTTATTCATCGCTTGAAACGCCCCTAATTTCCGCTTCGCGTGTTACCAGATAAATAATAGTTTGTTTATAATTATTGATTTTCATTACAAATTGTCTCCAGGAACAAAAAAAAATTCAACTAACAACACTCGGTGAAATATTTATTCTTATTCGTAAAATCTATTTCATTTCCTTTAAACTATTACGTTGTAATAGTTAAATTATACTATGTTTTTCCTAAATATAGCTGACATAGTTATAGTTTTCAACAATCGTTTCTGGGATAAACAAACCTGTTGCCCTAGATTTCTAAAAACGTAAAATATTGAAATGAAATATTTATCAGAAAATGCTTTTAATTTTATCCAGAGTCTGAAATGCAATACAGTTTTTAAATGCAATAAATTTTCTTTATTTTTGTATGTGTTATAAAATAAATGTCTATTTTTTAACGGAGTTAAAATTCATCCAAAAAAATTTTAAAAAATTATTTTTTATATAAATTATATTATTAAAAATTTTATTTTTTAAAATTATTTACTTGGACTATAGTTCAATTTGCTTTAACTTTTGTTAATTTATAAAAGAATTATCTAGTTTGAACTGGTACCTAGATTGGAGCAATATCGATATACTAAATTTATAAAACATTTTATTCATTAATTAGGCTACTTACAAATAGGCCCGTATTAAGATGAAGTGATCGAATAGGAAAACAAAATATGCAGTGGTCCAAGTTTTTATTCCCAGTTCCCACGACATTTGGCAACATTACTGTTGATCTCTTTTTGGTGGGCACCATATAGTTACCATATTTTTAGTAGGTGGATTAACGTCACCCCAGCAACATAAGAAGAACAGATAGAGTGAGAAAAAGTTCATCCATGTCTGAAGCGGGATTCGAACCTGGAACTTTACAGACATGATCACTGACCACCATACAGCCTGTCGGTGCAGCGTGAAGGTTCTGTCCTAAAAAAATCAAGGACAGTGATTTTTAAATAGAGATAACTAGCGACCTGTAACTAAAGAAAATTATTTTTAATTTGCACATTAACAACTGATTTTTTCCTAACATTGTCATATGGGGTAAAATTTTACCAATATACATGCATATTTTTTAGGGTTTTAAAATTGTGGTATTCAATTTTCTCAACAGTAGACAAATCATGAAAAAAACTATATCACAAGTTTTAATATTTTTAAAACATATTTTTTAATACAGCTCCTGCTCCGTATAGTATCGAAAAAGTTTTCTGCTTAAAGTATCATTATTTAAATATTTTAACGAAAACCTAAAAGCATTTACAATGTTTAAATGAATTTGCGCGGAGTATGTTGTTTGTTTGACAGAAAATACACTTTTCTAACAGCGATTTCATCAACAACAAAAAAAATACTAAAAACTTTTTGTTTTAGTTGAATCAGTTAAAAAAACCCACAAAATTTTAAAAACATTGCAAATTTCCCAAATTATACAGTTTTCTTTCTTACGATACTCTAAAAATATTTTTAGACTTATATAGACAATTTCAAAATGTATGATGGCCAGTTTATTAAATAAAATCGGTATATTTTCTGTGTGTTCTAAAAATATAGTTATAAAAGGTAAAATTGGCGATATCTAAACAGTTGAGGTTTGGTCTACACGGAAAAAAAAAAACTCTGATAAAATTACCGTACTAACCGTACTGCACGGCAATGACATTGCTGATAAAAATAATATTTCTGGTAATAAAAACCAAAATATACGGTATTTAACCATTCATTTCCTAATTTTTCTACTCACTGGAATTTCTAGTTCAGCATTACAGTTCTTAATAACCGTACATTTAGTAAAAAATATAAAACTGAAAAGTAAATTTAACCAAATAAGGGGCTTTTATGCCAAACTTTCTTTAGCATGATGATAAAATTACCAAACTTTAACGCATTTATCAAATTTTATCACTCATTATAAAGCCATATTTTGTAGCTAATTTTACCAAAATCATTACCAAAGCGCTTTGATGAAAATTACCGAGCTTTTTAGTGTTTCCATAAAGCAAGAGGTATAGTAAATTTTACCCCAATCTGGTAGTTTTGACCATACTTTTTTCCTCTGAGTTATTTTTTTTTTACGTTCAGTAAATATCATCAAAAAAAATAGATGTTCTATCAATGCATATGTAGATGTAAAGTTTCCGAATGTATGATCCTCAGACTTCCGTATGAAATCATTTTTAAATAAATTCCGCGATGTCCACAATTTAAAAGAAAGTTTCAATATGTCCTCTAGTCGATGTCTATATAACAATAACACATTTAGGCAAACATAGAAAGGAAGACAAAAGATACAATTTTGTGGAGTAAGTTTAAAGATGCATGGGTTTTCGTAAAAGCACCATTTTGAGAGTTTAAATTAAAGTTAACTATCTCAGAAAGTTGAAATATTGGTTTAATTTTAGCGCACAATGTTTAGGTTAGGTTCAAAATGAGGCTCTCTTTTGCAAATACCAAAGCAATTTCATTTTACCATATTTTGGAAGACAAATTGTAAGTGTTACAGTAAATGTTCAAAATAATGTCCTCTTTTACAAATACAAAGCATGTTCGTTTTAGCAGATTTCAGAGGACGAATTTTAAGCGTCGCAACGAACTTTTGAAATGATGTCCTCTTTTACAAATACCAAATCATATTCATTTTTACCGTACTTCGGAAAACAAATTTTAAGTATTGCAATAAATTTTCTAAATGATGCGCTCTTTTGCTAAGACCCAAGCATGTTGGTTTTACCAGTTTCGGATGACAAATTTTAAATGTTCTTGTTCAAATTGTTCAGTTCTTGTCAAATTTTAAATGTAATTTGTTCGAAATGATGTCCCATTTCGCCATTTCTTGGACTAAGTCATTTTCTCGGACTTGTGATAAAAGAACGAAGAAACTTTATTTTAGATTTTTCGCATTGAATAAAAAATACTTCATTCAAAACGCACGGCCATTATGCAACCATCAAAATGTTGTTCACTAAACTTGAATGTGCGCGACTTTAAATTCACGCTTTACAATTATACAGTTAAATTCAACGAATTTTATGTTAGTTTTTGTACTTCATAATAAACAGTTATATTTGGAAGAAATTGAACTAGCACAATTACTTTCATCTATAAATTTTTAATTTAAATTTTAAGAAGGATTTTTTTTTCTTCGTGTTTTTGCTTTTTATTTCAGGTGAATCCAGATTCAGAAGGGGCCAAAGCAGACGATCCGGAGCTAAAAATGGACTTTCTGTTTGAAACCTATGATAGTTTAAATGAAGTGGTATGTTATATTAGAAATGTTTTTAACATCTTAACTAATATACTAACTCTTTAAAGTGAGCAACAGCAATCACACATTAAAAGATCGCCGAAATTGTTTTATAATTATATACATCTTATAATTAGTACAAAAAAATTAAAATGAATAGAATGTTGCTTAGTTCCTGAAGCTTAGCATAGCGTATTTGAAACTAATTTAAATGTACTATCAGGTATTATTTATTTGATTTTAGAAAATGTGATTTTTGGGGAAATACCTACAAAATGTTTTTCTTTTTATGAATCAATAGCGTCCGTTTCGTGATTCGAATATCATTCACTCTCAAATTCATAATTCCTAGAAATTGAGGCGGAAAGATATATTTGATAATGGANTAACTAATATCTAATATACTAACACTTTAACGTGAGCAACAATAACGCACATCACACATTAAAAGATCGCCGAAATTGTTTTATAATTATGTGGGTTGTTTGGTATCTTTGTTAGAGTCCCCACTTAAACTCTAAAAAGAAATATAACTCTAGAAAAACCTTCCACATGAAAATGTTCTCAAGAACGGATTATAGGTTTCTTCATAAATAACACTAAGTTTAAATAAATTACTATCTTTATTAACATTTAGGAAAACTAAACTAACTAAAACATTCTAACATATATAAAACTTAACCACTTTAACATTGAAGCAGCATAGAAAAAAACTGCGAAAAGGTAACCGGCGAGAACATGCCGGACTGCTAGCTAGAACCGACGGGGAGAGAGAGCAATCTGTAGAATAATACAATGGTAGAAATCATATAAATCTCGGTGCGCTGCCGCGAAGCGGCATTAACCGATTCATCTGTAGTAATAAATCGATGATGAGGAATAGTGAGGTGGAATGGAGATGGGGGAAAGAGGGGGTGCTTAGCACCAAAAATCGAGAGTGTATTTCGTGTGCTAGGGCAACATCATATCCATAGAGAGCAAGCTGTGGGGAGGCGGCCAAGTTATATCCAAAACATACTGTGCGCGTTTTGCTGATTTCGCCCTTCACGCATATCTCCATTCAGGTATGAGGTTTATGTCAATTATCGGCTACAAGCGACGTAGTCCAACGTCAGAGATTCGTAGTTCAGACTTCGCATTTCAGACCGCAACGCCACAATTATAAACATCTTATAATTAGTACAAAAAAATTAGAAAGAATAGAATGTTGCTTAGTTCCTAAAGCTTAGCATAGCGTATTTGAAACTAATTTAAATGTACTATTAGGTATTATTTATTTGATTTTAGAAAATGTGATTTTTTGGGAAATACTTACAAAATGTTTTTCTTTTTATGAATCAATAGCGTCCGTTTCGTGATTCGAATATCATTCACTCTCAAATTCATAATTCCTAGAAATTGAGGCGGAAAGATAGATTTGATAATGGAAATAATGGTGGAATGATGGAGTTACTATTAAAATTTAACATTGTTCGAGTCCCCAAAATCATGGTGATCATTTTCAAGACAGACAAAATGTAAATGAAGAAAACTAAAGTGATTTTTTAAGAAAAAAAAAGTTGTTAATGAAAAAAAAAATCGAATCCAGGCAGGATGCATTTCCACGGAGCATGGAGGAGTGCCGCTAAAAAATGTAACCTTCTCTTAGCTTTCAGGTTTTTTCTTGTTTAATTTTTCACCTTTATTTTATTTTTTCTCCAGTTCTCTTTGTTTTTAAGAGCTCAAAGAACTTCGACTTTTCCATCTAAATGATTTTTGAAACAAATAATTTTTCTATTATCAACTATATCATTCAATCTTGTGTGCATTTTTTTTCGCAATTTAGTAACATAAAACGTTATTTTTTGCCTATTGTGATTGATGTATTACAACGTAAGGGAATTAAATTTCTTTAGAAAAAAAATAATGGTTTATTATCAAGTATATATTTAAGCCTCTTGACAAAAAAGATCATCAGATCATCTACAACATGTTCAAGGAAATATTAAAATGGAAGAAAAAATAATAATGTCATCAAAATTCAACGAATCATTACCAAGGTCAGTCATGGTGCCATTTAAAATCACTAAAGGTAAAGCATTCCCGCAATAGCTCGTTGTGGGGCACTGGTGTTGGAGGTTAAAGCTTTACAATTTCGTGACCAACGGCATGATTGGGGCAATGTGATCCTCATTGTGCATAGGCCGCATTTACTTCCCAGACAATCTGGTACTCATCGATTTGAAGATTAATAACTTCTGTTGAGTAAATTATTTGAGATCGCCTTTCATATTTTCATTCGACTAATAATGTGGTTTAAATGATTTTAAACCTTATTTAATGCCGTTGAATTTGATTAGATTTTTCACGTTGATATTAATTAGCCCTTATAAGTTCAGAGTATAATAACTTCATTTTTTTTTCAAAGATTCTAAAAACATATTATTAAGGCGAGTGATTATTAAAGATCCTGTACACTGTTAAAATTTTCATTCTAAGATTATGGTAAAATAACTGGCAGCTGTCTGTCCATCCAATTAACCGTAAAGTTTACGGAAAAGAACAATTTTTTCCTTTATGGTTTTGAAACCATTTACAAAAAGTATGGTTATAAAACCATAAATACAAAACTAGACAGTTTTTTAACCATTTGCAACTAGCATTTTTCAAAAAAGTTTTAAAAAAATTAATCATTTAACTAGACATAGGAGCTCGGCCTTTCATAAGGTAATGGACACTGGAGAGTGCTGGACATAGAGATTGCCGGAAATTCTTCATGTGTTGATTTATGGAGGAAACATTGTAGTGTCAACACTAGGACTCGAACTCCAGTTCAGCCAGCCGGTCATGAGATTGAGAGATAAGGCAGCTCGGCTACGATATGTACGCAGTTGCAAGGAACTAAGTAGCTTCATTAGGTGGTACTAGTTGGTGCGATAAAATTCTGGTTGTTTAACCGTATTAGGTGAAAGCAGTTAATAAACAGTTTTTCTTTAACTTAACAGTTGATTACCATTTTATTTGTGGTTATCTGACTGTTTTGATTAAATATGGTAAAATAACCATTCAATAACTTGTTATTTAACCATTCTTTCAGAGAAATTTCTAACAGTGTACACATATAAATCTTAAACAAATAATTTACTTTAATAAATAGAATTTTTGTTGTTGATTTCAGCCTTCTTTTGTCAGTAAAGCTGCACTAAAAGCAACAATTGGAGCTGTACTGGCAACAAACATCAGGTAACAAAGTAATTCTCTTTCATTATAAGTTCCACTTTGATATAAATTCAATATATTTTCTTACATAGAATCAATTCACGTACATTCAATTAACTTTTAAATTGTTTAAGACTTTTACATTGGATGCAATATTTAAATTTTTAAAATAGAATTAAATGCAGCCGTCTTCCTATTTGATTTTGTTTCAATTGAATATCTCATTTAAATGTATTTGTAATGCAAATTGTTTCCAAATTGATTTTTTTCTCCTATTTAATATACAATAAGTATAATGCCTGACGATTTATTCTTAAATTTTCAATTTTAATTTTTTGCGCATCTATAAATTATTCATACAATAGAACCTTATTCAACTTTAAACGTGGAAATATGTCTGTACTACTACGTTTTCCATGCTATCATAGGAACAAGGGGATCAATTGAAAGTTCTTCATTTTATTTTTAACGTACAGTGAGCAAAGAAAAAAAAACAATAAATAAACGGAGCACCCTAGCTAACTTTTGATCTAATGATCGGATCTTCACTTTCTAGGAGTCAATTTGAATGGTTCGTGGGGATGATCTTAAGTATGCAAATTAATTTGTCGGATTCGGATTTCTTCTAAATACAATAATTGTAATAATTACAATGATTGTAATGTATATAATTAATGTAATGCATGTAATATAAAAAACATTTAAAAATTATATACTCCATTATCCACTTACGCTCGATTCCCTCAATTTAACCTTACATAAAAAATATTCTTTTTTGTAGGTTAAAAGCCAAAGATGAAACAAAAGCTCTTTTTGCCTTATTGCATGTAAGTATCGTTTGGATTTATTTTAATAGTTAGTATTAAAATTAAGAACACATTTTAAAATATATTTTTGATATTTCTCGGGTCTCCTTTTCAGATACAATGTTTACTTTTTTCTCTTTTTAGAAATTTACTAATTATGGAGCTTTTTATTAATTAAGAGGGCATAAACAGCTAAATCTCAGTGGCCGAATTTAAAAATTTTTTTTTAAAAAAATGCATGTACTTCTTTTAATAATAAATACGCGTACTTTTCAAATCGTCACCGAAATACTTCAGAAAACTGGCAAATCCGTCTATTTGCTGAAGTTAAAGAAAAGTACTAAGATATTAACTACACCTATTAAAGCAGCGAAGTTATCATTATTACTTCGTAAGTGTACAAAAAATTATACTGATCGCTTTTCGCGAGGAAACCTCTTTCTCTCCCCCTCTCTCTCTCCCATTAATATTCAAAGTTTAAAGGAACGGTTTTGTCCTTTTACTGTTATGTTGTGCAAATAATTGTTGTTTTTATCCAACATCTTCCGTTAATTAATTTCATGCTTTTTATCTTTATTGTCTTTTTATTGTATCGTCTAAATTATTAAATTACTAAATTATTATAAGTTAAAAAATTAAGTACTCTTGTAATTCCGTGCAAAAAACTTCTAAATGTTTTTTTAAAATTATTAATAATAGAAACTCAAATAAAGGCTCAAATTTGCAAAAACATCTCAAAATATAATATTAAGATAAAATAGACTTTAAACATCTCGTTAGGTATCCAGAAAATGTGATTCCGTTACCAAGATTATAATTAAAATTGAAATAATTTTACCACTTTCAAGTAAATTATTTTACTGTCACGTTAGCATTATTTTTTTTTTAAATTTTTGGTCATATAGTAAAAAAAGTGTGCACAGTTATATATCAATTTCAATGTGGGGTACCTTTTCATAAATGAAGGTTGACATGATCGATAACTACTATCCCCACATTGGTGACCCGGACGTGATGTGAACATGCCTACCTTAACAAAAACATCCACCTCGATATGAAAACGCCAACCTTAACAATAAAGCCCATTTCGATCAGATCTTACCTCGACGGATGATCCACATTGAACCGTTGCGTTGCTACTTGTGACTGCTACATTATCCCCCTCCTCACGCTGTTGCTACTCAGACTCGATCACACACAACGTACTCACTCGACTGCTATTGACAACACAGGATCGACCACGACCGTTATCTTAAAGCAGCTCTCACGATCAGCACTTAAAAGAAAGGTGGTCTGAATACAACTCTCCCGGCTTCTCACAAAACAGCAGTGAATCAACTAGTGGTGTCCGTTCATCGAATTCTATCGCAGTTATAGCTCTGGTGGGAGAGTAGGGGAGAGTGGTGTCAATTGTAACACTTTTTACTTAACTATTTTTAACTAACAAAAAATCCAATATATTATTAGTATTAATTGACAGACGAGTAAAGTAGACTATCCTCTACTAGAAAAAAAAATAAATACCTTATTTTAAATGTTATTATATTAGTTATTAACAATTTTTGACAGTCGTGCACTTGTTACAATTGTCCCCACTTACGGGGTCAATTGTAACAGTTCATAAATTCAACTAAAACATAGTTAATTATACATATTATCATAGTTGTGATATATTTTTTTATTGATCAAAATAGTAGTGATATTTTAGGAGTAAAAATAATAATGAGCAGAGACCTAAAGGGTTAAACTTTTAACTTTAAGGGGTTAAAAATTTTAATTTATGCTGTGAAAGGTGACAAATAAAATAATGCACATGCAACATAATATAAATGATATAGGAAACTATTGGTGGTTCTTAAAGAGTTAAGTAATGGTTTGTAAACATAAGATTATTTATTTTCAGCTGTTACAATCGTCCCTTTACTTATTGTTACAATTGTCCCCAAGACGCCATTTCAGCTTCATTTGTTAAAAACAATGCTAGTTAATTAGCAAAACTAATCTTTTTTTTTATTGAAATGTTAATTAAGGTGTCCACTTACATATTCGGTTAATAATTTTTATTTGTTTAAACAAAATTACTTTGTTACAATATAATATTCTAATACCAAAAAAAGTACTTACGTAGCGTGAAAATATCTTTTGTGATGTAACTCTTTCAAAAGTACATAAAAATGGTTGCCAGCAGGGGTGTACATGTAGATTTATTAAATACATCTTGTGCGCCACCTAGGAACCAAATCTAGAACCCGACACTCGAAATTTTCGCTCTGTTACAATCGTACCCTGTTACAATTGACCCCACTCTCCCCAAATGTAGTGTATCTACCACTACAAAATTACAATTCACTAATAAGACAACACGATTCTTTGTTGGGGTACCTTTTCATAGATGAAAGTTAACATGGTCAATAACTACCATCCCCACAAATGTATCCATTGCTTCAGAACTAAATGTTACTCTTGATTTCTTTTCCTTCAATATTTACGGTTTTAAAAAAAATTATGTGCTCTAATATATTTTGTATGCAAGGTGTTACATAAAGATCGCTCTTAATATGCATTTTTAGAATCAAAAATGGAAACAAAAACTGCAAATGAATGTTTAAGCTAATAATAAACACAAATGCTTTCTAAATCTGACAAATTGCAGTAGAGGAAGCAAATGTAATAAACATCAAATAGAATTCATCGGCAGCTGAAAACATTTTTAATAAAAAATCGTCCTTCAATTTCTCTCTGTTATCTCACGCTATCATACCTGTCTTGCTGTTAATTACTCCCGCCTTCTTCTAGCGTGATTTGTCAGACTTAGAAAGCGTTTTTATTGTTTCTTTGACCCCCAATGAGTATACATTTTTGTTTTCATTTTTAACCGCTTCCCTAATTATCCCGAGATAACTCGGGTATGCATATATTGCAAATATTTATTATCCCGAGTAAACTCGGGTTTAGCAGAATTCGTCAATACGTTTTGTTTTATCACGTTTTTATTCGGTCAGGAGTAAAACAAAATAATAATAATAATGTGCTGTGATTGGAGGTTTGCCAATTTTTACTTGGGAGTTTTGCTATTTGTGGTACTGCAGACGTATTTTGTACAATTGTATATACGATGGTTGATGAATTGACATAGAAAAAAAGAGTCAAAAAATGACGAAAGTAATGTAGATGATTTTTCAAACTATGAAGATGTGAACATATACAAAGACTCATATTTAACTTTTTTCATTTGATCGAGATAATTTGGGATAGTAAACTGATGATAAATTAAATATTTTTTACACATAAAAAAAATTTAAATTACAAATTAGAACTTGTGTATTACGTTTCGTTTTAGTTCTTTGTATTTATAAATGAAATAAAAATATGTGTCGATTCTTTGTATATTTTTTTTCAAAAAAATTGGTAAGGGAAGCGGTTAATAAGAATTTTAAAAAACACATATTAAGGGTGGTCTTTAGAGAACATCCTGTTGTTTCTGCCCTCATTCAATTTTTTTTTTCAGAATCCATTGTTTAGTAATCAGTCTTCGTACACTGTTTTTGCTCATTTATTCCGAAGAACCATCGGACTTAGCAGTGGCGATCACCAATTATTAATCAACTGGTTTTCAAAGTAAGAACAATTTTGAAATTATTAAAGTGCAGTCAAACCCCGCTATAGTGAACATGGTTCATAGTGAACTCCCGGATATAGTGAACGAAATATCCGCTACTGTGCCTTACTATACACGTAAAATAAAATTTTTTTTTGCGGATATAGTGAACCAAAAGAAGAGAGGAAATTTTTCCCTCTTCGACTGATTTTTTTTCCTTCATTTTTTGGTAATTTTGAAATTTCTACATAAAATACATGTAGGGGAAAGGGGGGCACTTGTGAACAGGGGGCACATGTGAACATGGTATATTTTACCAATATGATTTGAAATAAAAAATCTTGAAAAATTTTTAATTGATGGCAGTCCTACCTCTCTGCGAAACTTTCAAAACAATGAGACATTTTGCTGTTCTATTCTGAAAATTTCTTTGTATCTACTGGTGTTGTATGTATTATAATCAGTAGCTTCTTCAAGTGAAAGCATAGTATAAATCAACTAATAAACTAAAATTAACTATTGCAGACTATTATATGAACATTCAGGTAAGTTTATGACAATAATTTTTTTTTTACTCAATTAAAAATTCCTTATTTTTCAAGTAAGGTTTAAGAAGGATGATGGGGCACTTGTGAACAAATCATCTGGGGCAGATGTGAACAGTTCACATGTGCCCCTACATAGTATTAAGATTATTATCCTCATGATATTATAAGTTTAAAAAATATGTATGCATTTAAAATTATTATTATTTAATTTTCCATAATTAATTTATAAATTTTTCCTTAAAAAAAAAATTTTTTTTTTTTTATTAAATGGTTGATCGCGCATCACGCATATTAACTGATACACCTGAGAAAGATAGAATTGCTAAACTACAGATGAAAAGATAGAAAAATGAAAAAAAAGCATGAAAGAGTATCAGAGAGGAAAGAAAAAGGCCCATTACAACTCCTGAGGAACATGAAGTTGCGAAAAACCCAACAATGAAAAAATTATTGTACAGCTGAAAAATTATTTTCTTATTGTCAGTACTGTTGTACAGTTTAAATCCACATAGTAAGCTACAACCCCTTCATTATAATACGTATCTATATCTGTCATATTAAAGATTTGTTTCCTTGAAATATGATGATTGCTTTGTGTTTTTAATCTTGTTCATATGTGCCCCAGGCATGTTCACATGTGCCCCCAACAGGGGCACATGTGAACAATTGAATTCATTTTTTTAAAATATCATAAAGTAAAGAAATATTTTATTGAAAAATCTCAAAAAATTCCATAAGATAAAGAAAAGACTATTTAAACATATGAACTTCTTTACTGCGAGATATTTATGATATTTTTCGAAAAATGAAGAAATAAAAAAATTTGTTCACATGTGCCCCCCTCTCCCCTACCGATTTTTAAAATCATCTATAGAGTGGATTGTAGCCATAAGCATTTTTTCTTGTTTGCTTCTTCTATCTCAGCTTCCCATCCTAAAATAAAGGACATCCCTAAATTTTTTGTACGCAAGATGTATTAGAGTAATAAAAATGAAACATCTTTTCTTACTACATATTGATTTTTAATCATTTTTGTATTTCTTTTTGTGGGTCATTTATTTAAATAATGTGTAATAAAAGGTTCAGAAATTTTTTTAAAAATTGTTTGTAGTACGGATATAGTGCACTCCCGGTTATAGTGAACCGAAATTTCGGTCCCTTGAAGGTTCAATATAGCGGGATTTGACTGTATAAAATTAGGAAGAGAAATAGTACTGGAACTGAAAAACATATTGTTTTTATTTTTTCATTATTAACTTCCTAGCGGATTTCTTTATAAATCAAATGACAAAATAAGCAGGCGTTGTCTTACATTATTTTAAAATGATAATAAATTACTTTACAGCATTTTTGACTACAAGCTTATTGCTATATCGAGAAAAAAAGTTAGTCAAAATTACCAAAATTTTATTAATTGTTAAACATAATAGTTACGAACAAATGAAATTAAATTTTAAAATAAATACTTTAAAATTTGATGTACTTAAATTTCTCCTTGCACTGGTTATTTGTATACAATTTATTTTCTGTATACATATATATATATATATATATATATATGACACTATTCTTTTGATTTTCTAATAAAACCTTCCTTTTTATAGAACAGAGTCAGAAAGACTACGTCAACTTGTTAAAAGAATATTACAATTCATAACGATACGTGAATTCCCCCCCGCAAATGGACATAAACTTCCGTCGATTAGTAAAAGTAGATGGTGGATACCAAGCGCTACAAGAGTGTTAGCACTTATAAGTAAGTCACACACTATCACAAATTTATTTAATTGTTATTTCACCAAATTCAAACAAAATAGTCAAATAATCATAAGTAAGATTATATTCAAACTGTTAGCTGTGAAAAAAACCGTTACTTAATCTAAAGAATTATAATGATATTTTTCTATCTCTGATACTTACTTAAAACTATATTAATATTATTTCTTATTTGTCATCATGATATTTGTCATTTCAATTTTTGTTAAAATTACATTGTCGATTCAGACAATTATATTGCTATAATTGTGACTATATTAGAACCATATTATCATTGCAGATACAGCTAACAATCGAAATAACCCCAATCTCATATCTTACACTGAGTTTTATAATAGTGCATTGGACCACATAAATTTAATGGCGGAGTACTATCGATGGCAAAATCCAACAAAAAATCACAAGTAAACTTCTTTTTTATTTCGTTATTTTAATATAAATTCGTAAATAAATGATTAATTAGTGTTGTATTTAACATATTACAAAATGTTAATAATAATATCATTCAAACTCTTCATTTTAATTACAAATGGTTGTAATGCAAAATAAGAGATTACTTTAAATTTAAAAAAGTGTGCATCATACTTCACCAAAAAATATAATCTTTATTTATTGGTTTAACTCAATTTAGAATTTTTAAGATATTTAATTTAATTTTCAACAGTTTAATTACAATAGTAACTGTTAATAAAAATTTAACATAACATTTAACAATTAAGACATTAAGTTAAAATATAGCTAATTAAAAAGTCATAGAAAATGCTTACATAAATATTAAAAAATCAATGATACAGTATTAAAATTGTAGCAACTATTTTAAATCATAAAAAAATTCAGCATAATAATAAATTAATTTTAATAACTCTATTCTATTATTTTTAGTTTTTGTCTGTTTTTTCTTTATTACAGCCTTTACTATGGCTATATCTTCTAATTTTAATGTATATATGCAAAATTTTGTTAAACTTTAATTTAAAAATGTATACTATAAGAATTTATACTTTATCACATTGAAAAAAAACTGTATTGATTTACTAATATTGTATCAAAATTATTTGCATTGCTTCATATAATCTTTGAAAATTCTCACTTCTCAGGACAATAAAGAAAAAAAAACTAATAATATTTTTAATTATTCATATATGGTTTGTAAACTATTAGACTAGTAAACTGTTTCATATCTAGTTTGTTTTCGAACGGAGTAAAATATTCATGACTACTATGGCTAATTAATAGTACGCTAGAAGAGGATAGTTTTTATCATCAGTTCTTTTCCCCCTTATTAAGAGAATTAACTGCTCTGAATTCTTAAAAAAGGAACACATCCGAATTAACTTTATAACTCATTGGGTTTTTTTTCTTTTTACTTAGAAAAAAAAAATTAAGAATGAATTTTATTACTTACTTAAAATTTTACCATCCTAAAATAATATCAAAAATTACTTCGAAATTTAATACACACGCAGATGATTACAAAAAATATTAAATAAAAGGCAAAGTATTATTTTGCTACCACATAATCACAGTACTGAAAAAAAGGTGTCCTGTTTTCTTTCCCAATAACTAAAGGACATATTTCGAAACAATGATATGCCCCATTTTTTCTCTTAAAATTAGAAATTTATTTAACATCAGCTTTATTTTTAAATAACGTTTCAAAGGCTATTCTTTCTAGTCGTTAGGTTTTTTTTTCCTATTACAATATTATTTGGTTACTATATAGACAATGTACTGAAAAAAAGTTGTCCTCTTTTACTTTCTAATTACAAAAGTGCTTATTATGAAACAATGATAAGCCTCAGTTTTTCTCCTATGATTAGAAATTTATTTTAACATCAACAAGCCTTAATTATTAAGAACGATACAAATACATTTTTTCTACAGGCTAGACTTTTTTTCTATATATTTTTGTTAAATATTCTACGAAGGTAACAGTAAAAAGTATAGCAGTATAAGACATTAGACGTATGTGTCAAATTCTACTGATTTTTTTAAATATTTAAAAATAATTCATTACTTTTTGTGATTTGTTACCTTTGTGATTATTTCTCATTATGATCCATAATTTGTCAAATTAGCGTATCGAATAATAACATAGTTTAAAAAATATTTTTAATTACGATTGAATTGTTTTTAGGTTTTCCTATTGCCAATATCCTTTCATTCTCAGTATAGTTGCCAAAAAGATGATCTTGCAAAGAGATTCAGAACAACAAATGATAATTAATGCTAGGGTACGTATAAACACGATCAACTTATTCAATTATTTCAATTCTAAAACAATACATCATGTTAGAACATCAAAAAGAACATCATGATATTGAATCCTAAAGTAGTCTCTAGATATAAATAAACTCCTGTTAATATACAATATGTTCCGTAAATGTTTTATTTTATTTTATAATCGTCGTTGAATAGCCGACCCAATGTTCCGGTTTACGAATGTTCAACTTCGTAGCCTTGTAACTTTGAACCCAATCAAGAAGACAAGGGAGCTCCTGGATCAAGTATTGGGAAAAATTTGCCTGCGGGGAAGACTTTTTTATGGAACTAACGCGCATTTGCGTTACATGGAGAGGAAGATCACGAGAACCTCTCACGGTTAGCCTGGCGACAAGAAGACTCTAACTCCTGATTCGTCAACCACTAAGAGTATTTTACACCAGCACCTTTGGTGCAATTTGGAAGGCGTTAGCTCCCACGTACAAAATTAGGCTCTAGTATTAGCAAGTTTAGTTAAAGTAAATCATGTGTGATTAATGATGTAATCAAATCAATACGAAGTAATTAACTAGGGTTTAAATACGACAAGCAATGATTTGCTCCATGACAAAAGTAAAATGTTGAGTTTGTTTTCGTAATATTACTTCAATTTTCAAATAGACTTAAATTTGATTTTAAAAAACGACAAAAAAAATGTACGTAATGTACTATTATTATTAAAAACAACTTTTTTTATACCTAGAACTAAAAAGCGAGCATACATCGTTCACTATACTTTTTAAAAAATATATATAAAAAGAAAAAATTTGCTAACCTTTAACGAAAAGGGAAAAAAAACATCAGAATGATTTTTAGTAAGTGTAGCTATAAACAAATTTTTATTAGCTAAATTTTTATGCCTTAAATAACCATGTAAATATAAGTAAAACGAACTGCAAACTTATCAAGGTCATAAGCCGATTAATATTACTTCGCATTGACTTGATGAAATCAAATGTGCATCACACATGATTGACTTTAACTATTTATTTAAATTTATAAACGAAAAATTAAAAAAGTCATTTATCGACTTAATTTTCCTAGCAAATCTAAATGCTGTAAAAGTTTAACTTTCAGTAATATTTTCAATAGTATATTTCTTCCTAGAATTTAAATAATACCATTTTTCTTTAAATAGCCGTCATCTCACAATTGTTCTTCAAATAAAACCGTACTGAAATCATACTGCTTTACATCTTTATAATTTTCTACTAACTTAGAAAAGTTTGAAGTAGAAATATATTTTAGTTCTATTAGTTTGGCAGAAATTTACTCAATAATAATTTTCGACTTATTTAATTATCAAGTTTGCAGCAAATTCCGTCTTTGATTCCCTTGATAATTAAATGTAAATACAAGTGAAATATTTTCATTTTATATTATTATTTATATATTACATTACATTACATTACATTACATTACATTACATTACATTATATTATATTATATTATATTATATTATATTATATTATTTTAATAGAGGAGTTTGATGAGTCGAGCTATGCACCAACAAGCACCAGATATTGATGTTTTTTTCTTGAATCTTAATGTTAGAAGATCCCATCTCGTTTCAGACTCTTTAAATGAGGTAATGCATTCAAGATTTAATATAAACTGCTGTNTTATTAATTTGCATAATATCCTATAATTGACATTTGCTGCGAATTTCATTTGATTCTGATGATTCCTTCATGGTGTTGCATTTTCTACAAACAGCAGTTTATGTATGGATTTAGTTTTTAAAAACATTTGCTGATTCATGTTTAAACAAATATAAGATACTCATTAATTAGAGCAGACGACATTTTAAATTACGAAATCAGACACAAAAATGCATTTTCTCTAAATAAACATAATTTTTTTTTGTTGACGGAGTTGAATTTGTAACTCTTATATAAAAATTTGTATATCCCATAATTTAAATTTTGTTCGACTATTATTAAATTAAACAATGAAATATAATAAATTATTATTAGAAATTATTTTTTACGAGGAATTATCTTCATCAGCGAATTTTAGAGTTTTGAGCAAACATTTTTGGTTTGATTTATAAGTTTTCGAGATATAGTGAAATATGCAAAACGTGAAATAAACATAAAAAGGCCTAAACTATTGGGCCCATATTAGATCCTCTTTTAGAGTCGAAGATTCAAATAAGTTTATTTAGAGAAAGTACGTTTTTGTGTCGGATTTCGTAACTTCAAACATTATGTCCTCTAATTAATTAGCACACTTAAAGTTAAGCAGTTGAACCATTAATAGTGAGTCTTTGTACTTGAGATTCAATTAGCACACTTAAAGTTAAGCAGTTGAACCATTAATAGTGAGTCTTTGTACTTATAGATTCAGTTATTTAGATCACAAATAATTGAATGTATATTTTTTTTCTCACTGTTCAATTGTATTATTTTATAGTTCTCTAAAAAAGCCACTGCATATTTATTTTAGCAAATTGGTGAGAAAAAATAAAGACATAATTTCAAAAAATGCCAATAGTTTCAAAATGGATTTATTCTATTCAATTAATGTACAGAAATGTTCAAAAATATGTATTTTGTAATGTCTAATATATAAATGTATTTAGATTGCAAGAAAACAAACAGATTTAAAGAAAAAATTAAAAGTAACATTCGTCGGAGAACCTGGCCTAGATATGGGAGGACTAACTAAGGAATGGTTTCTACTGTTAATAAAACAAATTTTTGATCCAGACTATGGTAAATAGAAAAATACATTTTACGTAAAAGTATTACTAAAACAGTGTTTTGTATTTAAAATAATTTCACTTTTAAAGGTATGTTCGTTTATCATAATAAATCAAGATGTTATTGGTTCAGTACATCTCAATCAGGGAATCTTCGAGAATATAATCTTATCGGCGTCGTATCCTTTCATTATATATTTTATTCATGTTTCGCATTCATACTTTATTTATAATTTTTATTGATATTTTTATTTATATTTTATTGTAATCTGTTGATTATATATTTTATTGATGTCTTACATTGATATTTTATTGTAATCTGTTGATTTATTGATGTTTTATATTGATATTTTATAGATATTTTTTATTGATATTTTATTGCAATCATTTAATTATAAATTTGCTTGATGTTTTATATTGATATTTTATTATAATCCTTTGATTATATATTTTGTTGATATTTAATATTGATATTTTATAGATATTTTTATTGATAGTTTAGTGTATTGCTTTAATTATATATTTTATTGATGTTTTATATTGATATTTTATTGTAATCCTTTGATTATATATTTTATTGATGCTTTATATTGATTGTAACCCTTTGATTATATGTTTTATAGATGCTTTATATTGATATTTTATTATAAACCTTTTATTATATGTTTTATTGATGTTTTATATTGATATTTTTTTATTAATATTTTATTGTAATCCTTTGATTACATATTTTATTGATGTTTTATATTGATATTTTATTCTAATCTGATTATATAGTTTATTGATGCTTTATTTTGATATTTTGTTGATATTTTATTGTAATCTTTTAATTACATATTTTATTGACATATTCTTATCTTTAAAATCTGATTAACAAAGTCAATTTTTAAACTATTTTATCAAACAAATCGGACACAAAATTTTGAATAAAATTTCCAGCTCTCAAAAACTATAATAAAATCCAAACTGATCAACAATTATGTATTTCCTTAATTTTGTCTTAGCTTATGGGACTAGCTGTTTATAACTCGATTATTTTAGACTTACATTTTCCAACAGCTTGTTATAAAAAACTTCTCAGTCCACCAGTTGTTCCGCAAAATCTCACACATGCCAATGTTGGGGTTTGGAAGTTTGGAATTGATGATCTTGCAGAAGTCATGCCGGTAATAATAACCTGTAATTACAAAATGATAAATAATTTATTAAATCATTTAATGTTATACTAATGTCAAATTTAACGTAGTTAAAATAAAGTTTAATTAAAAACCTAATTTCTAGGATGTTGCTATAGGGTTACGGGAACTTCTGACTTATGAAGGTAATGTTGAAGAAGATTTTTGCATGAATTTTCAGGTAACAGATTCAGAGTTTTAAAAATTTTGAACTATTTTCTTTATTCCCCTTTCCATTAAAAAAATTTTTTTATTTTATTATTTTAGGTTTCTGTTGAAGAATTTGGTGGGATAAAAACGCATGTTTTAAAAACAGATGGGGAAAATCTTCCAGTTACAAATGAGAACAGACACGGTGAGTTCATTTATTTGTTTATTAAAACTATTTTTTTTATATCTTGGAAAGGTTCTCTTTCAGATCAGGTAATAGTTTTTAGTCGTGCTTTATTTGCTACGACTGCCTGGGAAACAGCCTCTGCAAAAAGGATGGTTTGCCTTTTTATTAGGTAGGCTAGCGCGTTAAGTCTAGCACTTGACGGTAGAACAATTTAACTTGCTTTCTCGTAGCTCTTTCGCCAAAGAAAATAAAAAAAGCAACAGTTAAAGTGCCGACTTAGCCTAATTGGGGTCCGAAAAACTTTTTTTGAGGCCCCCTCTACTTCACTATTTCAGTATTGAAGAACTGAATTTCATGGAGGTATTTAAATTTTCCCCCTCATTATAAATACATAACAAGAAAATTGACCTAAAATAGCTATATTCCCTCCAATCGTTAGACGAAACTGTCCATTTCATTGATTTTCTGACAATTCTATGTCCATCATGCAGTTTTCTGATTGTTAACTTTGTCATTCAGCTGCGAAAAATTCATATCCTTGCTGACATAAGGGTGGAATTCAGCTATATTTTCGCAATCACGATAGCTCACTTAAACCAATCAAAAGCCCGTATTTTTGTAAACATATAACATTTTGTGATATATCAAAATACAGGCTTTTAATTGGCCAAATTTGTCCATCGTCATTGCTAAAATTTAGTTGAATTTCACCCTAGAAGACCATGGATTTATGAAAGATAGATTTTTTAGGTTCATGCGATAGATTAATGAAGAAGCGAACATAAAACGTAAAAATTTTACACTGTACTGATATTTTGTTTAAAAAAAGTTCAATAAAGAAGGAAACGTAAAATAAGCTTTCTATTCGATTTGGGGACCTTCTTTGATGTGAGGGCCCGGGGCAACTGCCCAGTATGCTCCTGCCTTAATCAGGTTCTGTTTAAGTGCCTTATACTTGAAGCAAAGCTATCAATTTACACTCTACATAAAATTGTGCCGTTGGGCTTTAAAACAGACGAAATACTTAAATATTTTAAAAGTTATTAAACTTTTTTGTAAATCGACATTTTGTCAACATTTTTTCACCGAGAAGGAAATGATTCAAATCTCACAGTTTTTGTGAATTTTTATGAGCCTAGATTGTGCAGCATTGGTGTGAATTGACGTTACATATTTCCTAGCTTTTAAAATTTCTTTTATTTCTTAAACTTATTATCATTCTTAATCGAATTGTAATTAAATTAAATCAATTATTTAATTTTTATTAAAATTTATAAAAAGCGAATTTAAAATATTTTATTCTTTTCTTATCGATCAATGTAATAGCTTACTTTCCATTTCATTACTAATGTAAGACTCATTAATTCAATATCGCGACTAATTTTAAAAAAAAATCTTTACTTCTTACCACAAATATGTCGCAGTTACATGGTTATACTAATTCCCACAGTCTTGCTGACGATTGCCAAAGTAATATCAAATCTAATATTGATTTTGAGGGGTTGGCTTTATTTTTGATTATGTTATCTTTCGACAATTCGCCAACCTTGCATCTCTTCCCGTGCTCCTAACTGTCCGTTGGGAACAATTCATTCACTTCTCAATTTCCAATTTTTGGAGACTGGGGGTGCCCTTTTGGGCCTTTCAGTCCCAACTGTTGAATATGAATCTTAACAAAAATTCTCAATATGAAGAGATTTCTTGATCGTTTCTAGGGGTTTTTCTTTATTTTAAATTATGACCATTTTAAATACTTAATAAATCAATTTGACTTAAACGATATTGTTCAATTCTCTGAGATAATTATCATTATATTACATTCAAATTAAGATGTATCTGCCCAAACTCAATGATGATACCTGAACTACCACTAAAAATTTGGAATAATGATCACCGCCTCCATAATTAGAGTAAGTTTTTATATATTAAGAAATAGTATTGCCCATGAAAATATTTTTGTTTGAATAGTCTAACATGCAGTAAAAAAACTATTTTACAGTTTTTTTAGTTAGTCGTGACATCTATTGACAAACTCTGTAACAAATTTTTCAACTTTGAAAGGTGAATATGTAGTTTCCTAGAATAGAAAATAGGAAGAAGCTTAAATTTCTGTTTTCTTTCGATTTTACTAAGAGGAAATCTTTCATAGCAAATTCTATTTCTCATCCATTGACAATTAAAAGAAAAATTATTACAGGTAAACATACAAATTATGACCAGATTACTTAGGATTATGCAGAAATTATACACAAATAATTTGTTTGCATTTTGATTTTTGAAAATATTTTCTCAGCATTTGAAATTTCGTACTTTAATCAAGCTTTAAATTACTAATGAAGATGAAGCAGAATTTGCCATGAAATTCCCCCCCCCCTCACGGTATAGCGTCTCTTAGTCCTTTGACGCAGAATTTTTATTAAACATATTTTCAGTTCTTTTTTTCATTAATTTGTATTAATTTAGATCAAAATAATTGAAAAGTCTTATATTTAGAATTTTAGTAATTTATGGTTATGAAATGCACCAGTGTCTTTTTCTGCTACATAGGTAAAATCTTACAAACACGGCTCACTTCCAAACAATAATTTTTGAAACTTGCTCGTATTTGCAGTTATTTAGATTTAAGAGAAATAGTAATTAATAATTGCAATTTGTTTAATTTACAAAATCAATTATTAATAAATGTTTGTATATGAATGACAAAAAAAAATTTTTTTTTTGAACTACTTTTTTTTTATCTTATATTTTAGTACAAATATAATTAAGATAATCTAAGAAGTACAATTTAGTAATTATTATATATTGTATATATATATTTTTTTACATTTTTGCTCGTAATTAGAGAGTGAGAAAAAAATATATAAAAGAGACATAGCTGTCCAATAAGTGTCAAAGTGACTTTTCAAATGAAGAGCCAAGTAGGGTAAACCAACCAGTGAAGGAACACTACCCAGTGAAGGAACATTTCATATATATTCATTAAAAATAAGAATTTGAAAGTTTTTCTTTAGATTGATTGGTAACAATAGCTTACTGCCAAACAATAGGAAGTCATCTAGCAATATTTTGGATTACCTGGTCAAATAGATTTCTCTGAAAAAATTTTTGAATTTGTTATTATCTCTGCAACACCTTGTTTCGTTGAAAAAATTATAAGGTGAGTGTTTGTACTTATATGTTTGAAGTGGAATTAATTGCATGTAGTAGTCTTATTTTTCTCACTGTGAAAAAGAGAATTCAAAATATAGTTATTGAAGTTACGTTTTATTTTTTTTAANTTTTTAACGATTATTATTTATTTCAACATTAATTTTTCAGTTGTAAATCTCACTTAACGCAAGAGTAACTGAAATATATGATTGTGATTTATATATCTTAACTTGAATACTCATAAAAATCCGGATTTTTATATATTTTCTTTTCCTTTTTTCCGGTTATTTTTTTCTGGTTTTGAGTTATTTTTATTGTCATTTTTCTATTTCCCCCTTTTTTCATTTTTCTGTAATTTTTCCCATATTTTCTCTACATTTTGAACTTATACTATGAGTTCTATTTACTTGCAGCTTATGCGCAGTAAATAAAACTTATTGCTTTTCTTAATTTTCTTCGTTTTTTGTTGTCCTTTTTGTATTTACTTATTATGCTATACATACATACATATGCGCTAATTAAAATGCAAAATTTTTTATGGATTCACAAAGTATGCAAGTACAGCATACCATGAAAGTGAGTCTTAGATCCAGGTGTTTACTGTCACGTGGGCATTCTTTTGTTGAAATGTTCAAATTATTTTGCATAGATGGGGCTGAGTTTCGTTGATATGCAACCATTTCATCATTCAAGGTGTCGATGACCGTGAGCGAGTTGACATAAGCCGAGGGAGAAGGGAAAACACACAATCGTATTAAATCGCATGATTTGGGCGGCCAATTCGAATAGCGAGGAATTATACGACCAAAAAATTTTATAAGGAAACAATGCTCAACAATAAAAGCGCTTTGTTCTTTTGAGTAGCGCTCTTTTTTAATAATCTTGAACCATCAGCTCTTACTCTTCTTTCCTTTTATTTGCAACATTGCATAACACAAATGGTAAAAAATACAAAACACGCATAAAGGTTACCCACTTCTATGAAATTCGAAATAAGCTATAAAAATTAAAATTTCCAAAACAGAATACTAGATTTTTAATTTTCTATTTTTTTTCCTTCTATTTAGCATTTTAATCTATTACATACCTATTCGGGGGGGGGGGATCTGGACATCTTGAATATTTATTATCGAACATGGAAACAGTCTCCAGTGTTTAGGGAAATTTTGTCAGATTAACCACTGTCAGGTAACTGAGATGAATTTTATAAAATTTTCCGTTTTTCTAAAGGATACTAAATTTTTTCTTCCTGGTTGACCACCCATCTTACTAATCTCATGAGGAATTGCTTTTAAACAACGTAGACTGTTCTTTTTTAAGTGAGTTTTGAATAAAAAAAGTTTTTTGTGTAAATTAAAAACACTGGACGCTTTTAATTGCGAATATGAATTACAAATTATTTTAGCAACAAATAATGATTTGAAAATAAATAAAAAAATACAGCAATTGGGGGATCTTTTAATTATTAAAAAACGCCTCATCCATAAGATTAAAAAAAATTCAGTCAAGACTTTAGAGATAAAATTCACAAAATTTAGGTTTTTAAAGATAATGAAATTTTTCAAGTTACTATTTACATTAACTTTTTAAATGCTAAGAAAACCAAAAAGATTTTTTGCTTATTCATTAAAAATTATATTTATTTGGCTAATTGATAAAAAATGTAGCACTGAAATATTCTTATATAAACTAATATTACTTTCCAATTGCACAGCACAAACTTAAATTCTGTTGAAAAATGGGAAGAAAAAAAAAAGAAACTCGTTTTAAAATGGTAAATGAGGTAATGATAAACATGGTAAATAAAATAATGTTTTTAATTACTTTTTAAACATTCAATTAAATTTAGCTCAATTCTGTTAGATCATATATACATAGTTATTTATTAATTTTTAAACAATCTATATTTTTAATGTTTCAGATCATCTAATAACTTGCATAAAAACAAATTAAAAAAAAATCTGAACACATTCTCATCAACTTAAAAACAATCTTAAATAATAATAAAAGCATAATAATGCAATGCAAGTGTAAATACTCAGCAAAATATAAAAAAGAATAACTCGGTAAAATAATATTTACGTATATACTTTCATACGTACATAGTTATTTATAAATTTTTAAAGAATCTATATTTTTAATGTATCAGATCATCTAATAACTTATATAAAAACAAATTTAAAAAAATCTGAACACATTCTCGTCAACTTAAAAACAATCTTTATTAATAATAAAAGCATAATAATGTAATGTAAGTGTAAATACATAGCAGAATTAAATAAAAAAAATTAACTCTAAAATAACATTTCTTTAAAAAAAAAGTTATTAGCCAATTGGTTGTCAGACTTTTCATTTTTTGTTTATTTTTAGATGCTGAGACCAGAAGAAGTTGAAATGCTTGTATGTGGATGTCCAACACTTGATATGGATGAACTTCGTAAAGTGACAGTTTATGATGGTTTTCATGAAGAAGAGCCAATAATTAAGTATGGGTTTTCAACTAACTAAGGGTGACTTAACTAGCTAAACACAGCAGAACAATTTTCGAATTATTTAGTATTGAGATAACTAAACTTAAGAATCAATTATTTAAAATTTGTTTTTTTCGCATCAATATCAGCAATTTAAAATTTGAGAAGGGGATGAATGCTAGCAATAACAATGGTTTTAAAAAGGTTCGTTAAATTAAGCATATTGTCAAGTCGATCACTCTAGCTAGCCAGAATGTGGTTGAATCTATGATTACAAAAATGTTATGCTCATAAGCAAACACAAGAGCAGGTTAAGTATGTAATACTCAAATGGAGATCATTGTATGTAAGATCTCTGATTAACCCGAGTTAACTCGGATATGTATTATTGCAAATATTTATTATCCCGAGAAAATTCGTTTTGTTTTTACTCAGCCGAAAGCAAAAATAAATAAATAATAATCTGCTGCGATTGGAAATTGGCCAAGCTTTGTTTGGGAGTTAGGATTGTGCACACGTGTTTTATGCTATTGTATATACGATGGTTGATGAATTTACATGGGGGGTTTCGTATGTCCCTTGTTTTAAAAATTATCATACAAAGGCTAATATTTAATTTTTTTTCATTTGCTTGAGATAACTCGGGATAGAAGAATAGTGATAAATTAAATGCTTTTTAAACATAAAAAAAAATAAAATTTTTACTTAAAACTTGTGTATTACGCTTTGTTTTAATTCCTTGTGTTTATTAATGAACTAAAAATCTGTTGATTTTTAGCACTTTTTTTCAAAAAAATTGGTATGGGAAGCGGTTAATAAGTCAATGGAAAAAATGTGATTCACTTGGAAATTATTTGATTATTTTTTTCTGAGCATTTTTTCCCAGTGTCCCAATTTAGTAAAAATTTCTTCGTATAATTCTTTTAGAGAGTTCTGGGAAATTTTAAAAAGTTACAGCCCTGATCTTCAAAAACAATTCTTGAGATTCACTACAGGAAGTGATAGAGTACCTGTAGGAGGAATGGGAGAAATGGCTTTTAAAATATCAGCCTTGAACCACAATACAGATATGTAAGTATATTTATTTTTATCCAGCTATACCAGTCTAACAATATTTGAAATGCTATAGAGAAGTTATTCAATAAGTCTTATTACGAACAAAACAAAATCTGTTATTCGTGTTTTCAGTTGTTAATTTTTTACCCAGTTAAAACGTAACAAATTTTGTTGATTTTATCAAATCAAACAATGTGAACTAACCTTCATCCTTCCTCAATGGCACGACAGCCCCGGGTGGGCCCTGGCCTTCTCAATCAACTTCCTCCAGGCCTGCTTCTGCCTGGCAGTTGTCTTCCAGTTTGAGACGTTTAAGACTGAAATGTCTCTTTCCACGCAGTCGGCCCATCTCAGTTTTGGTCGACCNCTTCCAGTTTGAGACTTTTAAGACTGAAAAGTCTCTTTCCACGCAGTCGGCCCATCTCAGCTTTGGTCGACCTCTGGGCCTTGATCCGATGGGCTGAGCCGAAAAGATTATGTTTGTCGGACGCTCTCTGTTCATTCGAATGATGTGACCAGCCCATTTAATTCTTTGAATTTTTACATACTTGACAACATCAGGCTCTCTAAGGGCCCGATAGAGTTCTGAGTTTGAACGTCTGTACCAAGTACCATCAACTTGTTTGCCCCCAAAAATGGATCTTAGGATCCGACGTTCGAAGATTCCCAAGGAATTCTCATCTTTCTGTGTTGTTGTCCAAGTTTCTGAGGCATATGTTAGGATAGGTCTGATTAAGCATTTATAAATTAACAGTTTAGTATCTCTTTTTAGTAGGTTTGATTTTAAATATTTTTTTAATCCATAGAAACATTTACTTGCACTATTGATTCTTCTTTGTATTTCGGGTGCGATATTGCCATTAACGTTGACTTCAGAACCAAGATAAACAAAACTGTTTACTTTTTCAAACTTGTATTCACCAATTTGCAAGTGAGTTGTAGAATCAGTTATTTTGGTGCATTGCATGTACTTGGTTTTCTCCTGGTTAATAGTGAGATGCATTTTTTCTGCCTCTTTTTCCATGGATAGAAAAGCTTGTTTTAAATCAGATTGTGTTCGCGCTATGATGTCAACGTCATCGGCAAAAGCGAAAATTTGGACAGACTTATGAAAGATATGTCCTCTGGTATTGATTCCTGAATCTCTGATAATTTTTTCTAATGCCAAATTGAAGAGTAGGCATGCCAAAGCATCGCCTTGCCTTACAACATTTTTTACCTCCATTGGTTCCGAGAAGTCATTTTGGATTTTAACTTTCTGCATGGTCTTACACAGTGTGAGTCGTACAAGCTTGTCCGGGATATTGAATTCTCGCATAACTTCAATGAGTCGCTTCCGGTTTACACTGTCGTAAGCAGTTTTGAAATCTACAAATAGGTGGTGGGTACCAATTCCAAATTCCCTGGTCTTTTCCAGAATCTGTCTTATGCAAAATATTTGGTCAGTTGTAGACCTGCCCTTCCTAAAACCGCACTGGTATTCACCAATGATGTTTTCTACATAGGGGCTAAGTCTGTGATATAGAATTTTTGAAAAGACTTTATATGCAGTGCAGAGCATGCTGATACCCCGGTAGTTTGAACATTCAAGAATGTCTCCTTTTTTTGTGTATAAGACAAACAGTGCTGTGTTTCCATTCTTCCGGGAGTATCTCTTTTTCCCATACTGATGTTAGAATATTATGTATGGCCTTTAACCCATCTGGTGAATTCCCAATTTGATGAATTCTGGTGATATCAAATCTGGGCCAGGAGCCTTGTTGTTCTTAAGTTTTTGAACTGCTTCTTCAACCTCAATCATTGAAAGAGGTGCAATACACTCTTGGTTAACGTTTGGTGAACAGGACTCTGTCTGAACGCACTCTACATTAAGTAGGTTGTCGAAGTGTTCATTCCATCTATTGAGAATGTCGGTTTTATCGCTTAAAATATCTCCATCTTTATTTCTGCAAAGGTTAGTTCTAGGTTTGAACTCCTGACGACCAAAGTTAATGCCACGAAAGAAAGCTCTGCTCTCATTAGACCCTCGGAGATGTGAACCTTCATAGCAACGACAATAAACACTTCATGATTTATTTCCTGCTCCAGAAAAGGATACAGGTTCAAACTTTTAAATTCAGGATCTCCCAATAAGAAATTCTAAATTTCCCTTAAGTAGAATTTGCTTCTATTCAGGGAACTTCTAGACTTCATCAAGTAACTTTGTTGCCATTCATGAATAAGAAAAGAAATTCTAATATAGAGCCTAAGTCAAAGTTTTTACCATCAATTTAACAGCAACGTTACATTTGACAAAAAGAACCCTGAAACGGGATTTTGTGAAACCAATAATATTTTCTTCTTCTTTTCAATTGATGAACTGAAGGCATTCTAAGCCTATTGATGGTAGTAAATCATTTTAAATACGAAATATTTTTGATTTTTTAAAATGACATTAATTACTTACTGACAATGAATTGCTCTTAGGCAAATTTAGAGTTCAGAGTTAGTACTAAAACTTTTTAAATATAAATATATGCATTCGACAAAAAAATTATTTTTTGCTATCAATTAGAGTTATGTGTTCGTATTACAATTTGCTTTATTACTCTCAGAGTATTCTTTTAATTGGACAGTCTATGAGATAATTTAGAGTAACAAAAAAAAAATTATGTTATGTGCGAACCTAACAAAAAATAAAAGACCCAAATGAATTTCTAAAAAACTACACTAATTTTTCTAAATTATAATAATCGAAGCATTAAATATATTTTTAAACCATTACACTAATGCTACAAATGTTTTCATTACATAACAATATCTTTCTAGAATATATTTTAAAAAATCTGGAATTTATTATATATTCAAAATAATCAAACTTTAACCAATTTTTTAAAATTATAACAAACTCTTTTATTACATTTTCAATAAAAAACACTGAAAATTCTCAAATACATTGAAAATTTATTAAGACCCTGTATGTGTTTTAATGTCCCAATTGTACATTTTTATCAGTAGCATAAAAGAACAGTGGTAAAAACAGAGATGTTTAAAATTTGACAGAGGTACGTCATACAAAAAGAGATAAATATACAGTTAAAAGAGCCAAAAGATAAATAATATTACAAATTAAAGTCATCAATTTTTTGGGCTCTTTTAACTGTATATATTTATTTCTTTAAGTATGATGTAACTTCTGTCAAATTTGAATCGTCTCTATCATCTTCTACCATCCATATCTATTAAGTTACTGATAAAGATGTACAATTGTGACATTGAAACACATATAGGTTTTTAATAAATTTTTACTATTTGAGATTTTAAAACTTTGCCTTTAATTAAATTTAATTTCCTCACAAAGAACAACTCTCGTAATTTTATATTTCATTACAGCTTTGAAAACATTTGAGTTGTTTGCGAATGTCCTTTCCATACATATTATTTTAACTTCACTGATTGTAGAACACTGATTACCAGGACATGAGTGTGTTTTTTATTATTATAAATCAAAAATAATAATATAGAAGGTGTTTTCTATATAAATGTAAACAACAACAATTTCAAACTCTTGACCTGCTCCACTTCCAGTTAGAAAGTATACAGCTGCTTACTACAGCTCATTCTGCAATGCAATATTTTCAAACAGATCATTTTGTTTAAGAAATAAATAATGAAATTTCTTACATAAAATCTGCTATATTTCATAAGATATTAATGATCTATAGTAATTCTAGTGAGTTTGAAGTGAAAATTTGTTTTAATTATTTAGAGATGTATTGTTAAAAAGGTGATATGGTAGCTAAATTTAAAAAGAACTCACTTTTTTGACAATTCTAATTAGACCTCTTATTACTTGTTTATTCCTAGTATAAGCCATGCACCATCATATGTTAGTGTCAGCATATTGTTCGAGCAGTGAGATTAAGTTCATTTTACAAATTATCATTTAGGTTTAAATTTTGAAGTCTGTATATTGTTAACAAAGTAAGTGTTTTATAATGATTCTTTTTTCTAACAACAATTCTCACGTCTTCAAATAAAAATTCTTTTTTAACCACAAATAATAAATCAAGTAACAAATACACGTATACAAGAAATACTACTCAAGAGAGTCTCCAAATACAATGATCAAATTGTGAGCCAAATGGCTTCAAAACACGTTAAAAAACAATAACTTGGAAGTATAGGCAGTCAAGAACTTGCAGCGCTCCCTAGAAAACACTATCATATACAATTTTTTTTTTTCATTTAGGTTACCAATTTCCCATACATGTTTCAACCAATTGGTCCTTCCACGATATAAAAATAGAGATATTTTGAGAGAAAAATTAACAATAGCCATATCAAATGCAGAAGGATTTGGCTTAGAGTAAATAATCATCTTTCTCAAGCTGTTTTGAAATATAATTCACTTCTCAACAAAAGAAGTTGCCTTTCGACTGTGATTTCATACAAGTTGTTCTGTTTCGTCAACTGTACAGAATCGTATTTTTTGTACCTATTTATAATATAAGACTGATAAGAATTTAGAAGTATTGTTGAAATTTCATTGTAAATAATCAAATTTAATTCGTTAAAAATTCTGTGGTGGTAGGAAAAATCCTTTAATGTAAAATAACCTGAAAAAGTTAGCCTACAAAAAGTTATTGATGTTTGTAATTCAGGGGAGTACAAAGGATTTGAAAATGTTATCTATTCAATAAGTTTAGTTATCATACAAAAATCGTAGGTTTCAAGGCATAGATTTTAAGAACTTAATCCAGCCATCACAGAATTAACATATCAATCAAGAGAATCTTTGACACAGATTTTTAATAAGTCACATTTTAGATTTGTAACAAAATTAAAGTTTGACAGAATCTGATAGATATAACTTTGTTGTGATTAATCATGTTCAGATTGTTGAAGTGGAACTTGCCAAAACAGATTAAATTCTGGAAGATGTTACAGAAAAGAGTACTCAATTTTAGAAAATTATTACAAAAAGTACAAAAACTATGATCAAATTATGTACATACATTTAGGAAAAAAGCAGTTTGATCTGGAACAGGTGCAATGTAATTTTTTCATGGTTTTGGCAAGTTCTAACTTGAATCTTTTAAGACATTTATTATTTGTACTATATTTGTTTTGATGTATAATAAAACAATTTAACATTTTTTAGTTCTAATATTTAACATATTTTGATCACTTTGTTATGTCAAATCCCACTACACAACCCACTTTTTTCTTTTAGGAAAGCTTTTGAAAAAAATTATGCACTTCAAAACATTCAATTAAAAGTTTTCCCAAGGAAAAAAAACCACTTGGGAAAAACAAACATAACAGCCTAGAACACACAATAATGAAAAGAAAAAATACTACAAAAAATAATAGGAATAGAAAAAACAGACTATTTAAACTAGAGATATATTTTGATACTTAATAAATGAATTTAAATCATGTAAGATACACAGAGTTTTAAGTTAATCATCTGATATTTATAACTAAAAATATTTATTATCAAAATTATCTATTAAATATCATAATTAATATGTTAAATTAATATATTTTATGTCAATATATTTTATATTAATATATTTAATATTGACATATTTAATAAAAAAAGCTTAAGATACATATTTAGAAATACAGTCAAACACGGTTTATAGTGAACTCCCGGATATAGTGAATGAAATGTTCGGTCCCGTGCCTTTCTATACTCGGATAATGTTATTTTTTGTGGATATAGTGAACCAAAAAAGTGAGGAAGTTGGATATAGTGAATTTTTTTCCGTCTTCGACTGATTTTTTTTAAAAAAAATTTGTAATAATTTTGAAATTTCTACTTCAAATTAAATACATATACCGATTTTCAAAACCATCTATAGAGGGGAATGTAGCGATAAGCATTTTTTCTTGTTTGCTTCTTTTATATCACTTTCTCATCCCTAAACAAACCAAGCAGATATTTCCAACCCAGGCAGACGATGCATCTGTAAGGTGTCAGCCGGATCAATATGCATTTTTTTTTCAGAAGGAATGAGTAATTATTCATTATTGGTCTAAGAGTTGGACACTAATATGTGTTGATAAGGCCATCATTTCAACTCCTTTTTGCTCTCAGTTCAGTTAAAATAAATCCTGCAAGCAAGTGTCTCGAATTTAACTATGGCTAGCAGTAAACGTAAAACGTACTCCATTGATGATAAAATGGGCATAATCAGAAAAATTTAAAATGCATGCAATCAAGCTGATAATTGCAGGGAATATAAACTATCCAAATCTGCAGTTTGTAACATATGAAAAAAAAGGCCATTAATAATTTCTGCTCATGAAAAAAATTTAGATGTTGGAAAAAAGTTGAGAAAAGCATATCACAAGGAAAATGGAGAAACATTGCTGAAGTGGTTCACCAATCGAAGAAGCCGCAATCTTCCAGCATCTGGCAAATGTCGATGAATTTGCTAAGCGATTTTATGAGATTACTTTTCTGTGCTCGAATGGCAGGTTAGACAGGTTTAAAAAGCGGAATAACAGAAATTCAGGAAAAATTATCTGAGAGTCGGGAAGTGTTTCCATATCTGATGGTGAGGATTGCTTATCAGTTAAAGATTACTAATCTTTTTGTACGCAAGACGAAGAGTAATGAAAAATAACACATTTTTTGCAGCTACATAATATTTTTCAGTCAATTATTTGAATAATGTGTAGTAAAAGGGAGGAGTTAAGGAACCATTAGTTAAATTGACTGCGTAACGGATATAGTGAACTCCCGGTTATAGTGAACCGAAAGTTCGGTCCCTTGAAGGTTCACTATAGCGGGGTTTGACTGTAATATGTTATTATTAATGATGTTAATTAATAAAATATGAAATATTTTTAAAAAAAATTTGATTAATGATTCTAGTTGATCATAATGCAATGATTAAGTTGATCATAATGCAAGTCAATTACATTGGTAAAAAAAATTTCAATTATTTATAGATTTGAAACAAAAATTTATGAAGAATGGATGGAAGCCTTAAAAATTATTGATCTTTAGGTTGTTTATCTCTTGTTAATACAAAAGGGAAATTTTGTAAAATTTATAAAATGATGAAAGAAAACAGTGGAATATTAAATAAATATATAAGCTCATGAAGAAAATCACTGTCAAATAACATTTGTAAGAAAGTACTCAGAGAAAAAAAGGTTTTAAATATTCGCAGCTTTTCTTTTCTTTTTTTTTTAGTTTGTGTTCATTAAGTTTATGCCTGTTAAAAATACTTTTAGAAAAAAGACAACTGAATACTTGTTACTTGGATGCTAGTTTAGATCAGCTATAAAGCAAACTTTTAATAATGGGTGCATATAAAACATCATCATGATATGAAATTAAATTTAGATATTTGTACTTCATTTAAAATACACGATTTTTATGGTTAGAAATAAATAAAAATATTTATGCCTTACAAATAAAAATATTTATTTTTAACACACATACAAATTAAATGATATTAATTATCGCCAACAATTGATAATGAATGAATCAAAGAAAATCTTTGATTTTGCACTTGTCTCAGCTCCATTTCAGAATAGTTAAAATCTTTTAAACTTGGAATGGTTTCAGTAAACAATTTTGCAGAATTACCACTGTGTTCGACCTAAAAAGTAAAAGAAAACTATAGTTGTCAAGTAATAAAATAATAAGCGAAAATCTTTAGTTAAAGCATTATATGAAATAAATTACAATGCAAAATTGCTAACAAAGAAACCATTCCCACAATTAAACATCATTTAGAATTTCACAAAAACTAAGTTTATATATAGCCCTGCAAAGTTGAAGTGTACACACAAACTTTAACTTCTCTTTACAAAGTTCAAATAAGGTTTCACTTTTTTGATTGTTAAGAAAATAGCTTAAATTTCATTCAAAAAAATTGTAGAGTATTGTTAAAAGAAATCCATGAACATTGATAATGCAATCCTAAAATTAATTGAGAAAATATGTAAATTTTTAAAATAATCATTGTAGAGTTGTCCCTTAACAGAAAAGCTGGAAAAGACAAAAACCAGCTTAATCCATTGTTTGCTTTTTTTTTCTTCTTAATTTTACAATATTTTAAGTATTTTTTTCCAATAAACTCAAATGAGAACTGTTTTACGAACCTTACATGCTTCTTGTTTTGATTTATTAAGTAAAATCTTTTTGATGCCAACTAAATAAAAACACACTTTACTAAAACTTGCTTAAATATGTTTGTTTGAAGGATTGAAGTACAGGTAAGATGTCTTCTTCATGCATTACAGGATTGAAACCATCATATTTAGTTAACATTCAAAGTTTAGTTGACTCTGTCAGGAAAAATGCTTTGATAAAACAAATGTATAATCCTATATTTTCCTCCTACACATAAAATATATTTTAGATTGTTTTTTTAAAAAAAATTAATTTAACATAAAGGGGAAGAATATTCAAATAATTAGTGACTCCGTAACTATGACTATGTGACTCAGTAACATTTCAACTTTGATTATTTGATATTGATCTACTTTGATATTGAACATTTCGTATGTAATTCCTTAAACTGACTTTATCAACATACTTTTTATGCAAAAAACACAAGATATAAATAAGTGCAAATATAGCTTTTGAATTAACAAGCGCTCCAAAGGTGCGATTGGTAAAAGCGTTACTCACTCCGTTGAAGGAGAGCTGGGGGAGGTGAGTTAAATTATGGAAGTCAACTAAACAGCCAACCTATATACTCAGCATTGTAAAAGTTAAATCTGCTGTGGTTGAAAGTCCTCTTGTTGGTTGTGGAATTGAAGTTTGAAAAGCTTTACTAATTACTAATATGCAGAATAAGAAGGTACAGGCATTGACCATATCCTTTGACTGGAATCAAAATTATCTTGCATTCTGCAATCACTGTTAAAAGATAGGGCCCTGATAGAGGGAGCTTGGTCGTGTTTGTTAGGGAAGTGCGTTGCAAATCAACATCATGTGTGATAATATTTGAGATGACATTATCATCATATAAATTAAATTATCAAAATAAATTTAAATACTTTTTACTGGTAATAAAAATATCGCTAAGTTGATTTGGATGCTTTATATTTTTAAACCAATGATATATAAGATTTAATGGCACAAACTCCAAGTAGGATTTGCGACCTAAAAACTAAGTCCCAAAAATTTTTTCACTGCATCAACAAATAGAAATTTCATAGGTCAACTTTACTTTTATCCCATTGATATAAACTTTCTGCCCTTTTTAAAAACTGAAAAAGAAGAATGCATTATTTGAAAAGCATTTTATTTGTGCAAGTTGCGATGTTATATTAAAAAAGTATTTTAATTAATATAATTGAAACCTATTAAAAAAAACTTCATTAAATAAAATGGAACTTAATCTTTTGTTACAATTCTTACACAATATATTCTAAATCTTTAAATGTATATATACTTATGGTAATTTTATTTGAATTTTTCTATTTCCAGCTGCTATGTTATGATGCATTGTTTTGCTATTTTTGACTTAATTTAAAAGCAAACTAACAATTAGAAAGGGTTGGATGAATAACTGGACAATTTAATGCTAGAATTGAAATATACTGAACTCTATTTTTGTGATAAACAAAAATCAAATATTGATTTGGACTAGGTCTAACACAAAGTAAGAGCAAAATTCCTGGAGTACATTAGAGTGATTGACATCATAGTTATCCAAAAAAATGATTAAGAAAAGCATGTTGACAAATTTTATAATTGAAGAAAATACAAGTTTTGATAAAACTAAATGCATAATTTATATGAATAATGTGAAAAATTCTTCCTGAAAATTTAACATGACTTTAACCCTACAATATAATATTTTCACCAAAAACTTTACAATTTTCCTTACTTTCATAGTAGGTTTATATTTATAAATATATATAAAAGTTCAATATTTTCTTATTATTGCAGTACTAATTTTAAAAATTAAAACTTCTCAGAAAACAATTGGCACTTTCCAAACTTTTGCCAAACTCATAATATTTTTTTCTTTAGATTCTTATTATCATCTTTATTATTTATTGCTAGATATAGCTCTAAATTTATCATAAAATATATAATAAAAAGTCATTAAATTTTCATGACTTTTATAAAATATAAATACATGAACATTTTTTAGAAATTCACATCTTGAAAAGAGCCAATTTTTTCTTTCATTTCAGTAATAAAAAGCATAAAATTATTTTAAATGTGAAATATTCTAACCTGAGCTTTAATTAATGCTTCCAAACAAGGTTGAAAATATTCTATTCGACCTTCATATAATAAAGGCAATTCTGATTTTAGAACTCTATCTAAAGCTTGAAAATCTTCCTCCAAGTTCACTAAATTTTGCTTAGCCTGCATAGAAATAAAGGTTTCTGATATATTCAAGCATCAAAATTTTATCATATAAAGTAACTACAGTATAACGTCTCATATTCGGACGTCCCTTTTCCGGAAGGATCGATTTCCCGGACACTTTTTAACAATTAAAATAAACAAACATCTCATCTTCCCCTTTCTTTAAAAAAAAAATGGTCTTTTGACACGTTTTCTCGACCATCGAGAGACCCTTAGCGACGCTCCTACTCTGGAATGCAGGAAAAAGAGGGAGATTTGTTTTCAAAAGACCATAACTGCATCCTCTCCCCTCTCTTTTCCTATGCAGCTGGCTAGTAAAAGAGGCATTTCCTGGAACCTTTTTATTGAAAGAAAAGGGTAAACACAGCAAGTGTTAACATGGAGGGGGAGTCAAAATGGAACATTTGAATAGGTGGCCATGTAATATTTAGAAGGTGGGGGGAAAAAAGGGGGTAACATTCTTTCGTTAGCAGATTCTTTCAGTCACACAAGAAAAAATAAAGAGAACCCCATCAGCGTGCCCCGCTTTTATGCTTGATTGATAGCCAATGATTGAAGAGAAAACAATAATTTGTCACTTCCCCGCCCTCAACTTTAATGATCTCCTCTCTACACTTATTTTCTTTCACAAATAAGGAGGAAATGAATTTTTCTCCTCCACCTACCCACCTTAATGAATGACGGGAATTTCCCTTTCTTGCTTGAATCCTTCTAGTTAAAAATGGCGGATTATTATTTTCATAACTGTCCATTTTTTTTTTCAGTTTTCTATATTTTAAGCAATAATTTTTTTTCTTCTAATATTTCATTGATTGGATTTGATTGATCGGATTATCTAATACTAGAACATTATTCCCCTTAAAAATAATGTTTATTTATTTTTGCTTCTTAGATTTAGATCATTTTAAGCTTTGTTCCAGAATGAAGTGAATTTCCCCTTCCTGCTTGAATCGTTCTAGTTCAAAATGGCCGTTTAATATTTTCATAACTGTCAAATTTTTTCGCTTTTTATATTTTTAGCAATAATATTTTTTTCTGAAACATATTTTATGTTTGATTAATTAGATATTCCAATACTAAAACATTATCCCCCTTAAAAATAATGTTTATTTATGTTTTGCTTCTTAGATTCAGATCGTTTATTAGGTCATTTTAAGCTTTGCTTACCTTGGGGGTAAATTATACCGAAAAATCTATTATACGGACTTCTGGAAGTCCCACCAATTCCGGATACGCGACTTTACACTGTATTAACATTTATTACATCTAAGTAGATAAAAGTAAACAAAGTATTTAAATGGAAAGTTGAAAGAAATTTTTAATGTTCAAAATTTAGTGAAACTGAACCAACTTATAATTAACAATTCATAAGTAATTGGTCTTTATGGTTTTAAATAGAGCCAGGTTTCTCTCTGAAACAACAAATTGACTGTTATCTACATTTTTAAATAAAGTAACATCATAGCAGAAAAAACTAATAAATTTATACAAAACACATAAAAAGGTTTAAGAGGTTAAAAATAATCATTTAAAATTAGTTATTAAGCCTCAATTTGTATTAGGAATCTTATGAACTATTCAGCCCTTTTTTATTCAATATGTGACCATTTGATAATTTAACATTGTAGCAAGGGAAAACAATGACAAGTAAACGGAAGGCCAGCCTTTTTCTGATGAATTGTGAAAATATAAAAAGGCTAAGGGACACTATAGTATTCATTTCAAAAGAACTTTAACATGTAGCAACAAAAATATGTACAATTACACTGAATATTTAACAGGCGTTGTAATTAAATTAAAAATTGGTGACAAAGGGCAGAAAGTGACATTTTACACATTTACATTAAGCTGCTAGTCATATTTTTGATATTATAAACTTTATGCTTTTAAAAATAATAACTGGAAGACATAAAATAATTTTTTTTAAAGAAATAGAAAAATTCTTTGTAAGAAAAACAAAGGCAAAGAACACAAACATTCAGGAGAATAGTCCATAGATGTTAAGATTTGTAGAAATCATATCAATCTTAAAGATCTTTTTAATCATTAATTTTCATTTAATTAATTTTCATTTATTTGATTTCCTTTTTACCTTTTTTTTTTTTGCTGCTATAGTTTTAACAACTTGAAGGTTAAGAATAACTTTTTTTGGATTATTTCATAGGAATTGACCTTCTTCCTAAAAAAGTGTGCTAATGTCTGCAACACTAAAATAATACAAAAAATTTAATTCTAAATTGACAAAACTTCTTTGAAAAAAAACCCATAAAAGCAGCAGAAATTTCAAAAATAAGAAAGAATAAATGTAGCAATTTTTGCCGCATTCTACATTTATTCTAATGTCTGCAAGTTTTCATAACTTGCATTTCTTTTTTCAAACTTTTTGGTTATTCTTATAATTTTTTGGAACTTCTATAAAAAAATCAACATATTTCTAGCACAGGTCTAACCATTACAATAATATTAATTGCAATAACTGTTACCGCTTCAAGTTTAACCAAATTCTGGCCAGTTTTTTCTTTTCCTTGAAGTTTTTGAACTTTTTCTTTTGCTTTTGCACATTCCTAAAATATAAAAAGTAAGATTAAATTTTAATTGATAGAACAATCATAAAGGAATAACATTATTTTTAACCAACCTTTATGACATAAATCTTAAGATTTTTCTCATAAAAAGTTATGTATACAAGCCTAGCTATAGTTAATAATACAAAACTAAATTTAAGTAAATTTAGATAACAAATACACATAAAAGACTATTGCAACAAAAGCTTATTCCTCTTTAGGGAAAAAAATTTAATTATCACCTGCATTGCTTGTTCTCTTTTTTTCAAAGCACTTCTTGTTTCTGTAAATGCTCCTTGAAATCTATGGATTAAACATAACATATCACAACACATTACTTATTAGTTTAAAAGTAAAATTAAACCAGTAATAAAAATTATATTCTAAGTTCTCCTTTCAATACAATTTATTATGTTACAATCAATATGCAACCTACATGTTCAAACTATTAATTATTTCCCAAAAAATCATTTAGAAATTTTTAAAGAATAATAACAGTAAGGCCAAACATAAGCAGAAAAAATAGAAAGAATACTTTTGAAATTTCTTAGAATCATTTGATATTTGAGTGAGTAAGTTTATAAAAAATATAATTTGAAAACACTAACTGTTGAACTATTAATTTACTAATTAATTCAATAGGCTCTAAAAGAAACAATATTATTGGAGACACTAATAAAATTATAATAAAATAACAAAGCTTTTATTTGCTTTGCAAGAAAAACATTATTAAACTTTTAAAATTATCAACTTTATAAAATAAATAATCTTCAGGTTGATTACCAAAATGCAAAAAAAAAAAAAGCTTTTTTAAAAAAAATTTAAAGTTTAATCATATAAAATAAAGCTTAAGTTATTAAATCTGCAATAAATATACTGCAATTTCATTTAAAATAACAATTTGATAATAAAATATTCATCTAACAATCATAATTCAATAACAATAAAACATTCATCTAATAGGCTACCAGCCCGTCCCAGTTTTCTTACCTCAAAAAATACCCTAACACTTTAGACTTTCTGTGAAGATGATAAGCTGTTCAACGTTCAAGCTTCAATCATAAAGTTTCTGTGCCAATATTAAGAATTTTCCAGTATTTTAAATACATTTAAAATGCGGAGAGACTTTATTATTTCAAAAATTAAATTTTCATTTATACTGTAAAGTACCAATAAAAAACCCAAACTCCCCTGTAAAACCTGTCTAACTGAAAACAATCCCCTGTAGTTTCACACAAATACTGATTCCCAATCAGTATCATAAATGCACCCCCACCCTTAAAACAAAATTTAAAAATTCTTATTTTAAGAATGTTTTTGAAAAAATAGTTATTCAGATGTTTAGGGTAAGGAATTAATATAAGGGGAAAAGATTAATCAATAAGAGTTACTGAGTAGAAGATTGCTAACAAAAATGCAAGTGTTTGTAAAGTCCTGTGGGAAGAAAGAGGAAAGCAATCCTCTACACATATGGTCAACATTTCCTCTCAGCTGCATGTAGGTCATGTTGAATGATACGTATGCCAGCCCGCAAGAAAGAGAAATATTTTTTAAGTGGAATAGCAGATGAGAGAATTGAAAGTGAAGGATTGAATAAAAGGAAGAAGGCATCACTCTTAGAATTGTCCTAATGGGGAAGAAAAATATGTATAGAAAAGGAAAAGAAAAATGTAAGAGATATGGGGTAAAAGGGAGTCATCGCTTCTCATAATCGTTCTAAACGGACAATAAAAATCTGAATACTTTGGGGGTGGAGACTAAAGATTTTGTATGTTCACAGAAGTTTGAATTAGTCGTTATTCAGATTTGCAACAAGCATGATAGCTAAAATAAATTCCTACACGGTGTCTAAAAAATTGGAAGTTATCTGACGGCATAAGGAAAATGGTTCCATAATACACAGAACTTCAAGGCATTTTGGCATTGACTGAGAAGGAATTCAAGCGAAAGTTAATGTCGGATTTATAAACAATTAGATTATTGATCAATTGAATGAAGTGTTTGTTGACCTTATTTTGAACGATGACTCTGATATTATTCATATTTTAATTATCTTTCTTTTTATGAAATATTTTGTTCTCCATATTTTTATTTTTCTCAGTGAATTTTTATTTTTTCACCTATTTGCATGTGTGGCAATTGTACAAAGATTTTAAAATAAAGGATTGCTGTAGAAGGTAAATTAGATTTACTAATTAAAATTTCTATTTACTTTTTTTGATATAATTTTTTTTACTTTATTTTTTATCTTTTTTGTAACTTATATTTAAATATGCCCAGTCAAATATAGTTTTTTTTTTTAAAACAACGCTTTGCATTCTCTTCAGTACCCTTTATTCACCCACTTTACATGGTGGTAATTTTCACCGAAATTAGGGAGCACTGTTTCAGTATTTTGCCGTAATTTATAGAGAACATGAATTTAGAAATTAAATATATTTTAAATAAATTTGTAGACATGATAAAATTTTGTAATTCTACAGATTGTTCTAAAATTAAAACCTCAAAAAACTGATTAAAGTTATGCAATTTTTTTTTCTTTATATTACACCTAGCCTGAGCTAATCGACTGAGCACTGTTTTGATGCCCAATGCAAATGTGAAAAAACAAAAGAAGTATCTCCAGTGTCAATATCTTTCAAAACTTATGCAAGAAAATGTCCAAATAAATATGTTGACGCAAACTATACAAACAATCATCGAACTATCACATACAATTCTTTTGTAACAAGTTAATGGTATGACTAAATTTAATAAGTTTTTAAATACATGAGCAAAAAATCATACAAATGATAAAATAACATAAATCAGAATTCAATAAGAAAATTAAAATCTTACTTTTTTAAAGGTTCAACAATTGTTTTGCGAGTAAGTAATACCTATGAAGTAGGAAAAAAAAAACAGTAAAATTAATATATAGAAATGAAAGTTAATATAACATTTAAAAGAAATAAGACTTATACATTTTTCACTAGCACCTCAATTTCAAAATGCTGCAAATTTTAAATCTAAAAGACCACACATCATGTCAAGTCTTTATTTTAACTTTACAAATGATCAATCATTATTGCAATTTACTGTTACATACTAGACATATCAAATTCAATAAAAAGCTGTTGTTTTTTAAGCATAGGATTTAGAGTTCATTGATATTTTTTGTAAAAATATATAACAATGCTATAGTAATTAAATTAGATTTTCACACAGGCAATTTAATGTTACATGACGTTTAGATTCTTAAAATTTTCAAGTTTTAAAATAAAATCAAAATAAACTTCTATAGTGAACTTACAGATATAGTGATTGAAATGTTGGCTCCTGTGCCTTGCTACAAACATATAATGATATTTTCTGTGAATGTAGTGAACCAAAAAAAAGAGAGGAAGTTGGATATTATGAACTTTTCTCTGATCTCGACTGGTTTATTTTCTTCATTTTTTTATAACAATTTTGAAATTTCTACTTCAAAATAAATACATATATCGATTTTTAAAACTTTTTATGGCATGGAATGTAGCAATAAGTATTTTTTTCTTATTTGTTTCACTATTGAATACCATTATTGAATTGGTTCAGCATTCAAAGAAGCTGCAATCTTCCAGTATCTGGACAAATGCTTCAAGTCAAAGTCAATGAATTTATATTGGTGAGTGGCTATTTGATGAGACTACTTTTATGTGCTTGAATGTCTGGTTAGACAGGCTTAAAAACCGGAATAACATAAATTCAGAAAAAAATTATCGGAGGGTCGGGAAGTGTTTGCAAATCTGAAGTTGAGGATTGCTCATCAACTAAGGATTACTATTTTTTTTGGTACGCAAGACGAAGAGTTATAAAAAATAGAAGTTAACACATTTATGCTAATATGGATTATTTTTCAGTCATTTTTCGATTTCATTTCAAATAGTATGTAATAATATGGAATTAAATGGTTTGGAACCATTAGTTAAAATTGTTTGCTGAACGGTTATAGTGAACCGAAATTTCGGTCGCTTGAACGTCACTATAGCAGGGTTTGACTGTATTATATAAGCATTACAGGAACAAGGAATGAAATTTGACAAAGATTCTCTTCTTCATAATTCTCTACTCACAGGTAAAGGCTTTCCACTTAAACAGTCACAAAAAAGAATATATGTATCTGCGTAGTTACATAACTAATATGTTTCCCATTTTTAGACACTCATTGCTTATGGTGTCACAAAGATTTGGTAGGTAATGATTTCGTTATCATGCCTGGTTTTCAACAAATATTTTGTCTCCTTGATTGATCTTAGTGAGAGTTGATTGATCTTTCAGGGTTTCCCTAAAAGATGATAGACATCGTTTTAGGGAAACCCAGGATAAAACTGCATTTTTAAACTATTTATCAACTTCTATAAATTATATTGTTTTTTAAAATTATTGAAATTAAATATTCTTTATACTATTTTTGTAATTAGCTGCATTTTTTCTTTTTTGAAAAAAAAAAGATTTTAAAAGTTTATGAAATGTAACATATTAAATAAAATTTTTACAACTATTAATTATAAATTATGCTTTAAAAAATTTCTGTTAAATACTAAATTAAATTTACTATTTAAAAAAAAAATAACAGTTGTTCTTAAACAGGATTTTCTTTTTCATGCACATCTTAAGTTCCATAATTAGCAGAAGATGTAAAATCTAATTCAAGTGAGCAAATTTCTAATGCATTTTCTTCTCGGACAGCTGATTATCCCCTCTTTTGAAAAATGTATTTTATCAAGTATGGTTACCAGTCAAATTGTATAACAAAAACTCTATTTCTAAATAATCATATTTTATATCAATAATTAACAGTGCAAGTTTAATATCTGACAAGCAAATTTTATTTTTGTAATTGTGATTTTTATTGTTTCAATGTTATGTTTGTCCTTTGTGTTTTATGTTTGATGAACAACAAATGTTATACAAACATTAATTAACATACAAATGTTAATTAATAACTAACCAGATCTTCATCAAATACCCCAGCTTTAGACACATATGAATGCCATTCTTCTACCAGTTCCCTCAATTTTGCCTCGTCATGACACAGTAAGCTATTAGATAAATCAGATGTCATCTTTTTTTCTGAGCGATTAACATCTAAAATAAATTTATGCATATTAAGACAGATTTAACTATTTCAAAAAGATCTTAACTTTCCAACAGATTAACAAAGAAGAAAATTTAGGAGAAAGGGAATACCCTATCTGTCAGAAGGTTAAGCAGTTTAATATCATAAATGTAAACATATATATTACCCAATATGCAATCTTCATATTTCTTAGCATCTTTATATAATTTTTTAGTTGTGTTCTCCAGTCTAAAAATATTAACAAACAAATTTCAGAATTAAATAATTTCCCAGCAATAAACAATATTTATTAATAAAAGAGATAATAAACAATATTTATTAACCAGTACAATATAGTCTAATTATAAGGAAAATATCATTAGGGTAAGTAAGTGAGGTAAGCATACATTCAAAGCAGAAAAATTAGGCTCAGATTTAGTAAAAGAAAAATATTTGAACTATTAGTAAATAGCATGAATAATAGAAATCACACAAAAAAAACAAACACATGAAGCTCAAAAGCATGAAGCTCAATTGAGCTTCATGTTTACACATGAAGCTCAAAAGCGTGTAAAAATGTATGTAAATTATTTTAAATTATAATACTTATTTTAGCTTTGATTAAGTTTTTTATCCACTACTCAATAAATTAGATATATAAAAATAATTTTAGTAAAAATAATTAAATAAATCAATTCTTTTAAAGAATCATAATCATCGTATAAGACAAAACAAAAAATAATAATAGCATTACGTGAATTTAATATTGATAATAAAATATGAGTGCCACTAAACATAAAATATATAAGTTTCACACTAACAGTGGAACCTTAATAATTCAAACCATGTTGGACAGTTATTAGACAAATTTTAGAATCACTCTCATACTAGAAATATATTTGTAAGCAAAAATTATGAATTGTGTGAAAACTATGTAAGAAAATATATGTAAATTCTCAAAACTAATAAATCTTAAGACTCACCCAATAAACTGATAAAATATAAATTTTTAAAATTATATTTTTATGGCATGGACACACTGGGGTTAACAAGAACTCAAAAACTTTTAATATTGACTTAATAAAATAATGAGACTTATCTGCAGAGTTGGCAATTTTTTAACAATTTGCAGTTTTACCTGGTTTTTAACTGTCATGTCAAAAACCTCTTTTTCACAATTTTTGATAATAGTCAAAAACCAAAATTTAGGTGAAAAAAATTATTATTATCTATAACAGATATGAAAAAACTTTTTAACAAATACCAACAAAATAACAAATTATTAACTATGTTCTTTCATCATTTTTTAATGACACCCCTTTTTGTATTGACAATTACTGTCAAAACCACAAATTTTTGGCGTAAAAAATAACTATCTATTATATATATTTAATAAATATATATAAAAATGTATAAAATTGCAATTAATTGAATCTGTTAATTGGTTTAATTATTGAAATGAAAAATACAAAAACAATCATTTAAAATAAAAACACTTAACAATAATCTTATTCATTAAGCGTACAATCAATTTTTATTTATTCCCATATTAACTCCACCCTTTCCAAAAGCATGCCATTATAAAACACTTATTTTGAAACCCTTTTTACTCCAAGTTTATTTTTAAGATTTGAAGGAATAAGATCGAATCCAAAAATATTTTATCGCTGAGCTGCATGAACAAAAGCGTAGGCATACTAAAATTATTATAACATACTAAAATAACATGTATCTAGAAAGCTTATTCTAATAGCTGGACTAAATATTGATAACTTAATTGAACTCTTGAATTGATTGATTTAAAAAGCTATTAACTCCTTTAAACAAATATTGATATTTTATTTGCAAATTATAATTAGTTTTCTTATCAGGAAGTAATAATCATGATTTATAGGCAATGTTCAGGAACATATAAGTACTAACAACACAATGGTATTATTTAATCTAAAAAATCTACCTAAATAGTGGCATAAAGAATTGAAATGAATATTTAGATTTATAACATTTAACAACTCACAGTTATTACCTGCAATATAAATTATATTTGCTATATTATAATAATATAGCAAATAATATTGATCTTAAAGTTAATAGTAGTACCATGTTTTTTAGAAAATTCAGTTGATAGTTTCAATAATTTTGGCTATATTTTTTATACATGATATAATATAAATCAAAATTATAATAGTAATTATAATTCAAATATTGTGCATGATTCAACTTTAAATAAAATGTCTCCAATGACAAAAAAGAAACTTGTCCCAATTTTTGTCTGATCTTGACAGTTTATGACACGTTTCAATAGGTTTTTAATATGCAATGTCCAAAACCAGTTTTTGACCTCAAAAAATCCAATCTTACTGATCTGTTTAATAAACGCAATAACTGACACTTAAAAAATTTTCAAATGTCACACAAAAAAATTATTTTTTCATACAAGATATAACCTTTAAACACTTCAATATTGTGAAAGAAGATATAAGCAGGACAAAAAAAATTATATTCTTATTTTATTTTGAATTTAGACTGCTAATTATCTGATAAAAATTGAAAAACTAAGAAAGCAATTATTTCTTCAGAGAGAACCATTTTAATTTGCTGTTGGAAAAATGATAAATAACATGTTTCGGAAAAAAAAACCATAATATTTCTTTGGAAAGACAATGATATATTTATTATTAGGGACAATCAAAATGTCTAAGTAAAGAAAAAATAAAATTATTATTTTATTAATATATATGGCCCATTTATTCCTTACATACTGTTTTCTAAAATATTAATGAATAGAGCAGAAAATTATAAAAGATATTGATAAGGACATAAAAAAATCAATTTGAATTAAATGAGCAATAACACTTAAACTATGTGCAGTTAGTTTTGATATAAAAAGCCCACAGAATTCCCCTCCCCATCTGCTGCTATGGTAACAAGAAATAGAAAATTTCAAAGAGGGTAGCTTCTTTCTCCTCTGATTCCTTTTCTTCAGACCCGAGCTAAAACTTGCCTTAAAGAATGACCCAACCTCCTTGAAACAGTTAAGCCTTGTAACCAAGGTCACCACCACTACTCAAGACCAATGGCAAGGGGAGTTCCTTACATAGACAAACTACACATCCAATAATCATGTTACTTTTTTCCTTTAAACTAATACGAAACACAACTATATTTTTTAAAAAAATGGGGGGGGGGGAGGAAATATAAAACTATCTTTATTAAAGAAACCTAATTTTTTATAAGTTGATGGGACTTTTCACTTTTCTTGCTTGCTTCAATTCTTATCAGTTTTAAAATTATTTATGAAAGTCAAAAGGCTAGAACTTGGAGTCAGAAAATAAAATATAATCCAGAAAATTGGGCCTTATATGCCCATATAAGTTATGAAGACTTCCTTGAAGTTTCTGCAAAACGGGCAACAACACATAGAACAAACTGCTTTAGAGGTTGAGTTAAAAAAATTCCACTGTTGTGTTTAAAACTGTATTACTAAAGTGAATATAAAATCTTTCAATGTTAGGTAAAATATTAGTAAAAACTTACTGGTCAATCTTGGTAACATGCTTCTCAAGCGCTATCTCATCCTGAATAAACCATCAAACATACTTTAGAGAATTTTAGTTTTTAAGATAAATGTATACACACTTTTTTTCTCAAAAAAAATAATACATAGCTGCCAACATGGATAAGAAAAAATCCAGTAAATTTCACAAAATAATATAAATTTCATGATAACTGTTTCATAATGTATTAAATATTTTATACATAGTCATCAATCAGTCATCAAAATAGAAAGACTGAAATATTTTTCAGTTATGACTGACATTAAATAAACTTGAAATGTTATGTATTATGTTTACTCATAATTTTAATTAGTAATAGGCATTTAATTCATCAAAGATACTTAAAAGATTTTTTAATTAATTTAAAAAAGGGAGTTCTAAATAAAAACAAATTGAACATTTTAGAACAAAAATAAAGTTTTAAACTGATTTTTATAAATGAGGCTCGCTTCATTATGTATTAGTAGAAATACTTATTTAAATGTTTAAGCAAGCAATAATAATCTATCTGAAAATTCTATTTCAATAGGGATTTTTTTAGGAAACACTCAATTTTAGGGAATTTTCTAAAATGTACAAAAACAGGAGAATTTTTATTAAACCAGAAGACCAGGAGAAACTGTTAAATCCAGTAGAGTTGGCAGCTATGCTAATAACATAGTTTGAAATTAGAGTTTGTAAACAGTTGCGATCAAATTTCAGTATCCAGCAACTGCCGCTTTACAAATTCACAGATATAGCATCCAGAGTAAAATTTAAAGCCAATCTTACATGTAAAATGATTGCTTAATGTAGATATTATTACAAATTCAGAAACCTTGAAGGAGAAGCCTTGACTTATGTTAAAAAAGTGATACTATTCGATTAATTTCAAAATATTTAAATTTGCTATTTTGTATTCTCTACTTTAAAAAGTGTAATTTCACTTTGGTTCAGTAGGATAACTTTAAAACTATACACCAGACTTATGTGAACTAAGAATGAAAAGGGAGGCTCTTAGCAGAAACTTCAATACTGTAGCTGTCAGAATTAAAAGAGCTCTTTTCCATGTTCTTTGAAACAATTTAAACCCCAGAAACATAATTCCAACAAAAAAAAGTTCTGAAACTCACTATAAGTAAAGTTTATTAAAGTTTTGTTACAAACCAAATCTCTAACATAGATAGCTAAGCCGAAAATTTATTTTGATTATTAGAATTTTTTTATTACCCTTTCTATTAGTACTATTATACATAAAAGAATAATAAGGATATTCACCTTTAGACATGGATGATACAATATCTTGTTAAATTGTATGAGAAGACACATAGATTAGAGATGTAATGTATAGTAATTTGGCCGAATATCGAATATTCGGCTAAAAAAATGGTCGAAAAGCAAAACGTATTTTTATAAATTATTAATAAATATTTTTAATATATTACTTATTAATAATTTTTATATATTAATAATTTTTTAATAATAATTTTTCTAAATTCATTAAAACTATATTAATAAATTTAGTCATTATTCAAAATTAATCAAAACTTTTATATATTATTGGTATGGGGTAAAAGGAAGACACCTATGATAGTTAGTCATTAGAAATATTTCAGATAAATAAATCCTCTTAATTCTTAAAAAAAAACCTTAGAGCTAAAATAATTTCGGCAAGAAAAATATCCATAAAACCTTAAAAAAAATATAGTCTATCAGAAATGCTATTAAAAATGCCACACTATCATAAAAAACGCCCATAAAAACAAAAGATTATATCAAAAAAAAAACAGAAAAAATAAAAATTCATCTCAATTTTTGGAAGAAATTTTTCCAGCTGAATTATCATTACCCAATTATTGCATTTCCATTATTGTATAAAAACGTTAATAAAAATATAAAAAAATTAAAAAGAAAAAGAACTAGATAGAAATCAAAAGAAAAATCATACTTAATTTTAAAACAAAAAATTTGATGTTAAAAATATCAATTTAACTTTTTTACCTTGCCATATTTTTATAAAAAAGGGATAATAAAACTATTGCGTTCATTACATGAAAATAAGTCTATGAAAAATAAGCCAATAAATATTTTAAGTTGGACCAATTTTTGTAACTTGTTTAAATATTAATTTGCTTAAAAACTTCAATTGCATTGATGTATAGAGAAGCTGTAAATATTTAAATTATGAATGAATTTCATTCTTTCAGAGTTGTAAACTCTACAATTTGTACAACAGAAAGTTAAAAACAATAGATTTAAACATTTGTCCTACAAAGAAAAATAAATAACTCAAATATTTATTTAGTATCATAAAAATGTGATATATGTAGGCGGCAGATACTGCATATAAAACATATTCAACTAACAAAAACGACTTCAACTTACACATTTAACTTTCCTTAATTGGTATTTGATTAAAATGAAAATATTATCAAACAACATTTTACAACAACACAAAATATTGCTGAAAAAAGTTAGATCACTGACTTCAAACATCATAAATAGAATTCTAATAATATATCTATAATTCTAATAGAGTATGAGGGTCATTTTCAAAATTCAGCATCATTACCAAACTAATTAAATATAAAAATAAATTCTTTCTTACATTAGAATATGTAATTTTTAAAAATAATTTAACACACAGTTGTTTTTACTCCTCTTGTTTTCCTTTTTTTTATTAATTTTTATTGCTAACTTTTTTGATCAGATACAATGAAAATTATCAATTCTGTTCCCTTAATCCCTATTGTTTTTATATGTTCTGGGCAAAAATACTTACTATATAACAGTAATAATATTATTAATACATATATCATAATTTATAAAAGAAATCCTCGTAAATCATGTCAAGCTTGTTACCAAGTTTGCCATGCCTTTTACCATATCAAGTAAAAGACATAACATTTTAAAGAACAAAAATGTGATTCTAAAAGAATTTAAAATTCTATGTGATTTAGACTAGACATAATTCAGATGAATAAGTAAAGATTTTTATACAACTAATTATGGTAACAGACATGAAACAGTAAAGATCACTTACTGCTATAAAGCCTCTCCTTTATCAATCAATTATAGAATAACTGAAATAGCTGCTTATATTTCTTTAATAAACAGTCTTCACAGGTAAACAAGTATTGGCATAGATAAATTCCAATTGAAAAGTTTCAAAAATGTAAATTAAAGTAAGGTATGGCATTGATTTGAAGACAACATTTAGTTTCTTAAAAACTCATCGTTTCATTAATTGCTTTTATAAAATTTTTAAGAATGTAATTTAGAGTATTTATCACAATATGACACGGTAGAATTTTTTTGTTTCTAGAGAGTAATTTTTTTAAAAAATAGAGCTATGTTTTGCATAGCTATATTTTCAGTTCCCTTTCAACTGATTTCCATAAAACACTATTTTTTTTCATAAATAATTTCGTTTGTATTTGAAAGCACCTATTATTTTCTCAGGTAGACATCAAATAGAACAGAATTTTGAAAACAGCCCATAAATAAATCTACACTTAATTAAGTATATCTATAACATTTTAAAAACATTCACGCATGCATTTTAACAACTTTAACTCAGTAACTTCTAATTGTGAGAAAATTATTTTTGTAATATTTAACAAAGGAATAGGGATTTACTAAAAATTCATGTTTTTAAAGATTTGCTTAACCTATTTGTATTTAACATGCAAACAATTTTCAATTAGCTTATTAATATCCTAAATTTAATGCCCAGGCATAAATGAAAAAAGGTGATAGCTAAAGGAAAAGCGTTAAAGGAAATAAATCAAAATGTTAATTTACACAAAAGTTTAGTACACAAAAAGCACTCAAATTGCATGCATTAGAACAAACTCAGATTACAACAAACTCAATTAACACAAAAATAACAGTTGAACAATATAAATACAGTAAAATCTCACTACAACAATATTTCGGGGACCAAATAAATATATTATTGTAGAGAGATATATTGTAATATCAGGGGCCTATATACTTTAGGGATACAATAAGATTTTTTTCTAATTTTAATGCTATATATGTATTAACTATAAATGAATTTATATATTCTTCAAAAAAATAATTCAAAAAAATAAGATCGTAAACATACCCGAAAACCATTTTTATTGAAAATAATCTGATATTTTTGCTTGTTTAGTCACTTTTTTTTACTGTCAAGTCAACTAACAAAGTATACATTTGAGTCCAAAGCATGAAGATAATTTTTATTTGTGAATGGTGCTCCACCCACCCTCTACAGAGCAAATTCTTTTTCGGGTGTTAATGTGATGCTTGTGGTCATTTGTGACTCATGATTAGCTTTTAACATCCAGGAAATGTAATCAGATAAGAATGTTACATCTGTGATTTCTTAAAAGATAAGGGAATGGAAGCTCTTGTGGTAGTCAGCAGTGAGTCTTCTCTTGTCAGAAAAGATGGGAAAAATGGCAAAAGATTATAAAGTTTTTGACATTATTTGAAAACTAATAAGAAATGGGAAAATAAGGTTGAAATTTGAAAAAAAAAATCATTTTACAAGGGTTTATTGCTTCAGAGAATATCGTAATATTGCAAGGAGAATGACATTAATTCATATACAAGTAGGTCAGGACCACAAAACATTATCGTAATAAAGGAAGTTATTGTTATATTGGATATCCTAGTAGCGAGAGTTCACTGTATTGAAAAAACATATAACATAAAAACTATAAATGAAGTTATTCTGTATAAAATCCAGACTTGCATATTGGGACAGATTTTGCAAAGTGGTAGTAAAATACTAATTAAAATAGGATTTTCAAATACTATTATGATTCAGCTACATTTTAAAAGAATAACTGTTCAACCAGTAAATCTTATAAACAGGGCACACAAAAAATAGACCACCCTAAATTACTTTAAAATCTAATGACTAGATCTTCATGTTCCAGGATTCAATTATTAATGGTTTGAGAGGGTGACCTCACATATGCTAATAATTAGTGCAGACGATATCCTAAGTTGCAAAATAAGATACAAAAACAGACTTTCTTTAAATAAATATACCTTATTTTTCGACAAATTAGTTTTCTGACATCAAAATATAAAGGATAGCTGCAATCTAGAAAATATAGTCTCAATAGTTCGGCAATGAGAATGGTCCAAAGTTTAGACCCTTATGTAATTATACTTTTTGCACATTTCGCCATATCTCAAGAACTTTTTAAGCGAAGTGAAAAACTTTGCACACACTTATAAAATTTGCTTATCCAAAGATATTTCCATGCAAAAAATAACTTTCAGTAAATATTTATTATTTTTTGTTATTTTATTTTATAATATTCACACAAAAAATTGTTAGGTATCTAATTTGTAAATTATTTTAAAGAATTTAATTTTACATGGCAAAATACAAAACTTGAGCAAGATCATACGAATAGTTCGTGAGATACATACAGCTTTTTTCTTAAATTAATTAATTAAAGTGTTTTTTGTGCAATGTGCATATGTTTAATTTATTGATTTCCCAAGCAGATTAAAACAATTTTGTCTTTAAATTTAAAAGCTAAGATTTATACAATAAAACATAAACAAGTTTAAATAATTCATATTTTGAAATGGAAGAATAAAAATGTAAAGTTGTATACAACTTTAGACACAAATTCTAAGGAAAATAACGAAAGTTGTTTAAATTATTTGTTTTTAATACGAAATTAGATCATATTTTCCAGGTCTATTTACTATTAAAATTATTGTAAACAATTCAAATTATTTGTTTTTCATATGAAACAAGATCATATTCTCCATGTCTATTTGAAGATGTGCCCCAAAAATATTTTAATGTAGACAAAAATGAAGCTCATTAGATGAAAAGGGGTTATCTGAAATAATTTTACATTGTCATAATAATCAATTTCAGAATATAAATAGAAAGTAAAAATTAATTCAAAAACTTTACCCTTTGCATGAGATAAGATTTGGATCCATGCCTCTGTAATTTTCTTAAAGGATTCCTATAATGCAAAATACAAATATTATACAATTAAATACAAGTAATTAAATGTTATAAGCTTACTTCCCCTGTAGCGAAATTTTTTCGAGCTATATACGACAAAACTCTCTAGCACTAACATCTTTCTGCAAGATACTTTTAATAATAACTAACATATANCGTTTATACGACGTTTTTCGGTGGTCCCTTCGGCGTCGTATAAACGATGCTCCACTGTATATGTTACCAATTTAAAATAACAAAAATGCTGTGTTACAGAAAAAACTATAAGTTTTTTTTTTTAATAAAACAAGTAATAATTTTTTATTCTAAATATTATGGGTGGTATTCTTGCATTTTGTTGGTGGTTGGGGATGCACAAATTATTTATTATTCGCATTTTGTAAATAATCATCACAATAAAAAAACTAACTAAAAATCATGAAATCTGTTGAAGTAATTGTCGGAAAAAAAAGATCAGCAACGAAATCAAGCAAATCGGGCTCTTCAAATGCTTGTTTCACTTCTAAATTACATTGTTGAAATTAATAATATTGCATAAAAAATATCGGATTTAAAAACTATGGAGAAATCAATTGCAATAACTGTCAAAAATTCACTAAAATTGTTGCCTTAAAAAGTAAATACTCAAATGCACAATTCGGATTTTCCTTATTGTTAGAAATATATTGGGATATTTAAAATCCATGTGAAAATCAATATTAATAATTGCCCAAAATGCAATCGTAACATTTCAAAGATTTACAATAATATCTCCGTAAACTGAGCTCAGCAATAAGTGATTATTTAAACGAATAGTTCAAATATTACATGTAAATTGCTGCAGAAAAAAAAGCTAACTTTTTTTTTCTACCTTTCAAAAGAAAAATCTTTCAGCAAGAACTCTGTATTGTTCGGTGACAATGTCGCCGTGTCTCTGCGATTCTGCCACTCGGCTTACATCATAAATAGAAATGAAAATATGTACCAAATTTACTACTTTGCACATGTAAAATTAGTACAGGTCAATGCTTACCAGCTCATTTAAATGTGTCTTGAATAAACACTAAGCATCGAAGAATTACATCATTTTCAAAAGTAAATCAATATTCCTTCCATGCTGATAAGATAGAAATCTAAAACCTTCCTACAAAACAAAAAGCATGAAAATCAAAATGAATAAAGCGTCAATTCCAAAATCAAACAATTACTATTTTAATTACGTTATGAATTAATCTAAAATAAGTTTTCAAAAAATAATAATATATCTATTTTTCGAGAGAAGACTACACTAAAAGAGAAGTCTTTCAAGTAAAATTCAACTTCATTTACAATAGTAATTTAAAATTTTAAGTATAAAAAAATTGATTTCAGATAAACCAAGAGTTAACCGTAAAGCTTCAAATTAGAAAAAAAAAACTTTTTAAAATATGAAGAATGCAAATAAATTAATACAAGAATATGCAAGGGGAAATAATTCTACTATAATTTATTTGCATTCTGATATTTTGAAGAAAAAAAATCAGCAATCTTTACAGCCTTCTCTTCATTTAAACTCTGTTTCACTCACATTAGTTACTTAAAATCTTACGAGCAGAAGAAAATTAGGTCAGAAAAACCAACGGAACATGAAGCTTTAAATGCTAAAAAAAATTTTCCTCAAAAAATCACAAATCAAACAAACTGCACGAAATATGCAACAGGAACTAATCCTACCGTAATTTGTTTGCATTTTGATATTCTGCAAAAAAATTAGCATTTTTCATAAACTACTCGGTTTATTTAAACTAACTTTATTGTATAATTTTAAATTACGAATGAAAGTGAAATAGAATTTGCTATGAAAGGTTTCTCTTGCAACAAAATGTCTTTGTAAAAAGTTCACTGAAAATTAGGTAGCAATTACAGAGGTAAAAATCCTGAAAAGCACATTGAAAGAGTAATAGTTATCAGTACTTACTGATTTATAAATCAGTACTTACTAATTTATAAATCGGCATAAATTTCTAAAATTTTTTCTTTTTTTGAATAGGTAATACTTCTCTGTTTACTTTGCTTAGTTTTCTGGTATCTACAAAACTTGAATTAAGGGCCCAGATAGTACTACCAATGTGTTACTAAAGCAACTGCCCAATTTCATTTAAATTGTATTACTTTCAGATAGCCATTTAGAAATTATTTTATGTATCATTATTTATATTAATTTGTAAATGATTAGTAAATAAACAATAATATGGTCTATTAAAAATGGTATTTATGGTGAAAGAAGAGCAAAGCTGGAAAGTTGGTACAATTTTTATTAAGGACGTTTAAAAAAATGCGAACTTTTTCTGTTTGTTTCATATAAGTTTGTGTATTAAATAAAACTAAAAGCATTGAATTTGATATATTTTCGTATTAGAATAAGCCTAAATGTTCACTCCAACTAAAAAGTAGACCTGCAAATATAAATTTTAAGTTAGCAACCTGGCAGACTATAATGTCTTAGCAGCCACTATTTCCTCAAACCGAATGAGTCGGCAACCAATATCAATAGTCCAAAAAGATGCCATTTAAAAGCCATATTTTGCAAACTTATTTTCACTTTAATTAAATTATATATTTTTTTAAAAATTCCCATTAGAAATAATCCAAGTCTGTAAAAATTTAATTGAGCAATAAAAATAATAAATATATAACAAAATTTAGTTAAGCATACTGACTTTTAAAGAATGATATGTAAAAATATTTGAGGGGGCGGGGGCAAAATATATTTAATGCATATATTACAATTTTCAAACATGTGAATTGTTAAAGAATTCTCCTTGTACATGATTTTTTCAACCAACAATTGATGAATTCTGAATTACCAGAGTATCTTTTTACATTGACGTACTTTAACATTAAACAGTTTTTAAAATAAGCAATAGAAGAAAATAAGCAGTTGTTTATTTAACACTTTTTGATTGACTTGCCACATAGTGAGTAGTTATTTACTAATGAATTGAAATGGCCACCTAAAATTTCTGAGGGACCAAGTAAAGTTGCCCCATTCTCTTTATTTAAATAAATTTTAAAAACATATATGTGGCTTACCCACAGGTAGCAATGAGTTTTACCTTCTGAGTTTGCCGATACTACAATAAATATTTGTATTTTCGTGTGTGCACCTTGTTTCCTTGTTATCGTCAAGACATGGTTATTATTTTAGAGTAATTAATAATATGAAAATTTTTTCTGAATATATATAATATAGTTAAAAAAAGCTTTTTACACTAAATAATTTAAAAATAGAATGCCAAGCTTTTCAACTTTAAATTTCTTCAAGAACAATTTTTTGACTGACAAGCTTTGAGATAATCAACCTATTTTCATAATTATGGAAACTTTACAACCAAATTTATGAAAAACAATTATTTCTTAATAAAACCTAGATTAAGGTTGACAATGAAAAGCAATAAATGTTTCATATTAGTTATTTATTATAGTATCTGTAAGTGATCATTGTGAAAACAAAAGTAAATAAAAAGTTCCAAAAGGGAAAATAAATCCTATTTCCACTATATAAATAAAAAACAGCCAATAATTTTCACTTAGTATGGTTTTTTCACAAGACATCAAAAATAATAGGACGCCAAAATTTAATAGGTCACCTACTAGTTGTATTATGATTTCTAACATGATATTTTAAACTACGCTTGCCTTTATCACGCAATTATGCGTACTAAAAATTATTTACCATCAACAAAATTAAGGTTACTTCAATTACACGAAAGAAAAAAAAAATGTTTCGTATTATAGGAATAAAACAAAGAACTTATAAGGAAAACAAATTTAGTTCAATAAAATTTATTACTTAGCTATTTTCAAATATATGTTATCAATTAA